>NC_045755.1:733536-749314 GCF_008692095.1 Etheostoma spectabile
ATGGTCCCCGCTCCCTGTATCTCGATACCATGTTCCTCTGGCTACACTCTGCGGTGCCCCTACATCCTGCTGTGCCTGTAATGCCCACAGTGGCCTGCTATGCCATGACTAGTACAAAGACTGCTAACCAAGTAACATTTGCTATTTTGTTGTTTCCACTCTTCAGTCTGACCCCCCGTCCGTCAGACACCGCCTACCCGAGCCTGGGTCGGACCGAGGTTTCTGCCTACGAAGTTTTCCTCGCCATGTCGCACGTTTGCTTGCTCTGGAGGAACTCTAGAACTGTTTGGTCTTGTAGATTATGGAGTGTGGTCTAACTCCTCTATTATCTGTAAGTGTCTCGAGATACTCTTGTTATGAATTGATACTATAAATAAAATTGAATTCCTCTATCTTATTAACCGGCTATGTACCCCACCCTTTAATTAGTCTGTAATTAAACCTCTTCTGAAAAAGCCAACCTTGATCCAGATTTGTAGCCACCTATTAGAACATATCCAATCTTCCTTTCGCTCTAAGATTCTGTTGAGAAAGCTCGCCAAACAGCTATTTGCTTCTGCATAACAAAGCTTATTGATGATTTTCGTCAGATTTAGAGTTTCTCTGTACAGGAGCTCAGGCACTTGTAAAATTACTATGCCCTCCTAATTGCATCAGACAAAGACTTATCTCTGTACTTGTGTTAGATCTTAGTGCTGCTTTGATACATTGACCATCTATTTTCCAATTACAGAGAGTTGGAACATTTACTTGGCATAAAGGAACTGCTCTAAGCTGTTTAATCTTGTTTATCAGATCGTCTCAGTTTGTTCATGTAACGATTGAATCCTCTGTGCACGCCCAAGTTTAGTCATGGATTCCACAGGATCTGTGTTGGTCCAATCTTGTTCACTTTATCATAGCTTCCTTTAGCAATATTTCATGAAGCACTCCATAAACTTTCATTGTTAGGCAGATGATACTCACTTTATATCTTCAATCCAGCCGGATGAAACTACTCAGTTAGCTAAACTTATAAATGTGCCTTAAGCTATTAACCCCTGGATGACCGTACTTTTTTCTAATGTTACACTCGGATAAAACTGAGTATTGCTCTCGACCCAAGCACCTCCGTGACTCATTATCCAAAGATATATTTACTCCTGGATGGCTCACTCTGGCCCTCCATCACCACTGTGAGGAATCTTGGATTTAGCTTTGGATCAGGACATGTCCTTTAATTCCCACATAAAGCCATTTCCGGATTGCCTATTTTCCGCTATATAATTTGCAAAATAGGATATCCTGGCTAAAAATGATCAGAAAACTAGTCCTGTGTGTGGTTACTTCGAGTTGGATTAAACTCAATTCTTTATTATCATGCTGCTCAAAAAGTCAAGTCTTTAATGCAGCTGACCAGATGCTGCAGCACGTGTTTTCTGACCGGAACCAGGAAAGAACCACATCTCTCCTGTTTTAGCTTCTCTGCATTGGCTTCTGTAAACTCCAAATAAATTTAAAATCCTTCTTCTCACCTACAGTTCTTCATGGTCGGCACCATCTTACTTAAAGAGCTCATCGTACCTCCAACCCTACAAGAGCACTACGCTCCTAGCAAGCATGTTACTGTTGGTTTCTATAGTCTCTAAAGTAGATACGGAGCCAGAGCGTTCAATTATCAGGCTCCTCTCCTGGTGGAACCAGGTTCCAGTTTGGGTCAGGAGGCAAACAACCGGCACCACTTAAGAGTATATGCTTAGATTTTCCTTTTTGATAAGCTTATTGTTAGGGCATGAATTGAATAATTGTTAGGGAGTGAGGATCGGAGCGTCCGCCTAATCCAGCCCACCGCTTCTCGTCATGTTGTCAGATCTATCTATCATATAAATCAAGAATATACTAAACTAAGGGAGACTTGGCATACCAGCCCGATCCGGTTGGGGGCTGTTCTTAGCCTGACATCTCTCTCTTTACCCTGTCTCGCTCGGTATGATTTGATAAGCTATAGTTACGGCATAGAATTGAATATTGTTAAGGGAGTGCGGATGTGCAAGCGTCCGTCCTAATTCGGCCCAACCTGCTTCTCGTCATAGTGGATACAGATTTATCTATCATATAATTATAATATAATAAACTATTAGGGAGACTTGGTCATAGGCCGCGATCCGGTTGGTGGGGTATAGTTCTAAGCGCGACCAGGCTCCTCTCTTTAAAACTCTTCTCTCTCTTAGTTATGGCTGTAATATTTTAGACAGTCTGGGGACTGTCCTTTGACATCAGCTGAGGTGGCTCCTCTCTCGTCTATTCTTCTTATCTTTCCATTTATTGCCTTCGCATTTTCCTACTTCAGAAGAGTGCATGTTGGCTAACCTGAGACTCTTGGGTAGATCATTCGCGCGCGGAGTCGTTATTTTCTTTTTCCGCAAGCATTTTCCCTACTCGATCAGAGAGGCTCCAAATGCATGGTAGCAGCTCGTCGCCATGGTCTCCGCCTAATCTACGTTCTGTGATACCTATGTTCTCCTGCAGTCCTGGTCTTTGCCCTGCCACGTCCTGGCTGTGCCCTGCCGAACGTCGCTGCTGTGCCTATAATGCCTAAACAGTGGCTACTGCTTTGCCATGAACTACAACCTAAGAAACTGCTATCATCACTACTATTTTTTTCTATTTTTGTTCATATTCCTACTCTTCAATTTTTCTTACCGCCGGCAATCGGGCTCCGTCAGAGCAAGAGCCTGGGTCTGTCTAGGTTTCTGCCAAAAGGAAGTTTTTCTCTTGGCCACTGTCGCATGTTGGGGCTGCTCTGGAAGGAAACTACAAGAACTGTTGGTCCTTGTAGAATTCTGAATAGGGTCTATACTCTCTATCTGAAAGGGTCCTGCGAGATACACTTCTTTGTTTATTGAATGATAGTGGGGGGGGAAGAAAAAAAAAAAAAAAAAAAAAAAAAAATTGAGTGGGAGGGAGGGGGGGGTTATACTATAAATAAATATGAATTGCATTTACAACGATTCCCACGCTTGACGCCCCCCACACTAACACGCACAAGCAGCGTCGACTGCTAACCAAACACATCACACACACACATCAGGGTCGGCTGTGGCTCAGTGGTACTCGGGCCAGTTGTCGTGCCAATCGAAGGTTGTGGTTGCGATCGAGGTTGGTAGGTTCGAACTCCGCCGCCCCTTCATCCTTGTCTAATTGTCCCTTGTGCACGACCCTGAACCCCGATTTGCCCTCCCCTTGCTCGCGCATCGGAGTGTGAATGTGTTGAATGTTTATCTGATGTTCGCAGTGCACCTTGTAGGCGGCGCCCTCGCCACAGTGTATTGAATTTGTGTGAATGGGAATGTTTCCTGTAGATGTAAATGCGCTTGAGGCAGAAACATTTTAAGACTGGAATAGCGCTATATAAATACCAGTCACCTTTCCATTTACATTCACACCACACACACCCACGCCACCCACACACCACATCACCAAAGAGGATCACCAACGGGCCGCTGGGGCAGATGAGTTCAGCGTTAGTCTTGTTACTGTATAAGGCTCTAGGGCCTGTACTAGCTACAATAAACGCTTTGTGAGTAGAAACTCAGTACTTATCAACACCATCACCCTATATAGACAGTCACAAACTGTAGAAAGCGCTATTTCAATCTGCTCTGTCTGTCTCAGTCCACTGGGCCCACAACATGTCTGTGTGTTTAGTCTGAGCGAGGCAGGTGGGCTTATCTCGGCTACAGTGTATGAACTGTGTGTGAATCGTGTGAAACTCCTGCACTATGTAAAACGGGGCTTGGAGTAGTTTTTAAGACTAGAAAAGTCTATGATAAATATTGGCGGGCAGTTACTTAGTTTGGCTGGGAATCTTGAATTTGGACAAAATTGCTTATAACCTAACTGCTGGTAAATGAACTCAGTGTAAATCATCTGGATATATTAAAAGACCCAAAACAGCATAGCATGTGCACTGATATGGCCCTGATGACCGAGCAATGTTATGTTGCCTGGCGTCAGTCTTGATGAATGATGCTGGTTGTATTTTTTTGCAACAGGGCAACTGAAGTACATACATGACACTGCTGACGCTACTTATCAGTACATTCATATATAAAAGGCTGGTCTTTTCTCATGGCAATGTTTACTGCTTCAGCGCTCTTTGACAGTGACATGTTTAAGCGCTGACTAACGCGCGTTTCGTCTGAAAGGCATTTTCCATCCAATCAGGACGTCTGCATACAGCAACCATGTTTCGTAATCACCGACTTTAACAAACCTCACTCCTTCAGGAGAACCATCCTCCTAGTTAGAAGAGAGCAGTCATATGTGGAGTTTCCATGTTTTTTTTAGAGTTTGCTCTACTTTAATACCAACAAGATTCACTAAGAAAGTGAGCATTTCTAAAAATAGGAATAGTCATTTAGGGTATAAATTCATTGCTAGCTATTTCGTCTGCACTTAAGATTACAACTCCGTAGTACAAGACTCTTAGGACATTGGCTATGCATTTCCAATCTAATTACTGGTACAACTCATATGAACAGGCTTTACTGACCCCGTCTGTATCTATTCACTACCTGAGAGAGATCCGCCGTCCAGGCGGGCAAACGCCGTTTTATAGATTTTTGTAAATCAAGCATAACTAAGTAACTTTCCAGCTTTGACTAAAAAGTACATTTTAAATTAGCTACTTATAATACTTTGACTTGAGTATTTTTAGATAGTATTTTTACTGGGCCTTGATAATATTTTCGAAAGTTTGGTACTTTTACTTGAGACAAACTCATCTAATTCCCCTAAATCATACATTGCAGACTTGTTCTCTCTTTTGTTGTGGTATGTCATTGAAAGGCTTAGGCATAGTCAGTTCCTATGAATGGAGCAGCCTTCAATCCAGTCCACATTATACACAGGGCATGGATTAACCACAAAACTCCGCACCCTATCGTCCACCTTGGTCTGTTGTTTGAATTCACAACTGCAAAGAAAAGTTGCCAGTCATAGAACTAGCTTGTGCTTAGGGTGTGGATTGCATGATATAAAATGACACTCTGTATTGCCAGGGAACCAAAAAAGAACCTCAACAGGAGGCAATAATCGCGCTAAGGTCCCAATAGGAGTTCAGAGCCATCCCTGCGGGTCCCGGACCGGCGACTGAGACTGTTTCTTCCGTCACCTGTTAATAATTGGTGTCACATTTATGTTGCATTGTGCTTTCTTTGGAAGGATGGCATGTCTCAAAAAATTAACTAGTCTAGAATTATCCAACGCTAAGCTATGAGTTAACAGATGTGTTGTATTGCTGGTGTCATGTGTGTGCCCCAGTATTTGTGTGTGTGTGTGTGTGTGGTGTGTGTGTGTGTATGTGTGTGTGTGTGTGTGTGATGTGTGTGGTTGATAGTCTGACCCGCCGCTCGCGAAGGGAAGGCTCCTGACTGGGGCAGACAGCAGAGGAGACGAGAAGACAAGTAGCTGGCCTTTACGCTAAATGAAACTGAAAACAAAAAAAGAAACTATTTGGAAGCACTTAATTTAGCTCGGCCATGTTTGCCATATGTGCCTTCTGTCCAATTTATTTCGCCAACTGAAAATTGAACCTATTTGACGCTGGAAGGCGTTCATTCTTACATCTGAGTCCTGGCTCTGAAACATTTTGAGGTTCGGCTCCCGAGTATGCTACCTAAGATCTTCTTATACCCATGCCGTCTGAATATATGCTTAGTGAGAAATAGTATGAGTCCGTCAGTTTGGCTAATAACGAAATCTTTTCATTCATAGTTCATTTGGCTATGGCGATGGGGGGGGGCTTGCATGGTCAAAAACCTACACGAAAATTTGAGCAGAATTCATCGTTTGGAGAATATCAATTTGTTTTAACCGTGTATCCAGACTTAGCAGTCCTGAACGGTGATCCTCAATGCCTGCAAATTCAGGTCTCACCATCTCCCATTCTTTCTCGCGCAGAATCAAATGGCCTCGATCCATTTGCGCCAGTACATCTGCCACTTTCAGCATGAGTCTACGGCCTAGATGGCTCGGGATTACCGGTTTAGGAACTCTATACCATTAGGAGGCGGCCGAGAAGAGGCTGCCTGGAAGAGCTGGCTTTAAAGCTCACAAAATATCTTCTCTGCTGGGGCCTGTGAGAGTAGTGGGAATAAGAAAGTGTTAGAAAGTGGCACAAAACAAAAACAACTGTATTAAATGCACATCACATATTGGGACTAGCAGCTCTTTTTGCTGCATTATTCGAGTGACTTTTGGATCATTAAACATTTCATAAGGAACTGAAAATAAGACAGATGTTTACTACGAACTATACACGCCACTCTGATTACAGTGACAGAAGTGAAAAGACAACAGAAGAAAAAGGATCATAATTAAAAAAAAGTACTGAACACAGAGAAACATACAGAAATAAGCCCTTCAAAACAACATAACCTGGATGACATTGTGATGCATTGGGACACGCTGGATGTGTAGATCCCCTGATGTACAACAGAACTCGCTCCTCCCGACACAGAGCTCAGTATTGTCAAATAGTTAATAAGGCAGGTTTAGATCCTTGTTCAACAGGCCTAAGAGTTTGACACTACTTCTACCTCTTCCTGGATACTGTGGGTAGTAGCGCTATCTTCAAATAAACAAACTGGGGATGAACTCATCGTAGTGTCAGTCCTAGAGACAGAGATTCAATTCTTATTACGGCAAGACTTATAGCAACTTTATGAAACGAGAATGTATTCATGTGGTAGTATTTTGTTTGATGATTTTTCTCTTCAGCATGGTGGCCATCAAACCAGACCACACAGTGATGGATGGCAGTGAGAACTCGACTGATGGGTCGATGTTGGGCGTGACGGTCAACCTTCATGTCCTGAGTTCTTGATCGGCTACAGAACGCAAAGGCTTCCACAGTCTAAAACCAGTTCGGTTGGTATGTTAATGGGGGGCAGTGAGTTAAAAGAACGATTTAAGTCTAACAGGTTGTTCTTGACCCACAAGAGGGCCTCTCTGTATGCAGATCCGTCACCATCCCAATGATGGCGATCAACTGATTAGCTTAGCGGCAGGTCGCGCTTAGGTGCAGTCGTGGGTGTGAAGGAAGAAGAGCTTTTGGGAGGACACACATCCCTTGGGGGGATCCAGTAAGTGGTTGTATGGATGATTCTATCTGTATTTTGTTGAGCGGTTTGCTCGTTTATGTGAAACACCCAAAGGGCAGTGAGCAGGTCTGGATGTTTTCTGATTGCAGTTATCAGCCAGGGGGTGCTGTAACACATTTGCACTATCACAGGTCCGCAAAAACAGGCTGCTGAAGGATGTATAACAAACACTTGCTACGCAGAGGCCATGGAGAAAAAACCTCCAGTGGTGGAAAAGGTTTGCAGTTAATGACAAGTCTCTATATAGGTGACTGCAATGGTTTTATGCATTCTCTGATCCTTGTCCTGATTGGTTCTGTGGGGCACATAGAATATTTTTAGGTGATTTGGCTGTCATGGTTTGCAGTTGCGGGCCAACCATAGGAAGCCATGAGACAATATTATTCAAAGGCAAGAGCGGTTAAACGAAAACCGACATCTGCTTATCAGCAAGGTATCAAAAATTCCGGCCTTTTTCTTGCTCTACGCAACATATTCAACCCGGATCATAAAAGCAAGCAACCAGTTTCTTCAACAACCCCTGGACGCCCAGATTAGCATTTGATCTTAATCATGAAATTTGCTTGTGCTCTTAACAACTGTGAATGCGCTTACTGTACGTCAACACCACTCCGCCCTCACCGCCGCTTGAGTTCTGCAGGAAGAATGCTCAGCTGCTGCCTTGTCAAGGCCTTGTCAAACAAGTACGGGAAAGCTTTGACAGCGTTGGCCAATCTGACGTGGAGGCATCCTCGGTCGACTCATGTTCCACGTACGACGATGAAGAAAAGAGTCATCAAGCGCGCAGTGCACGGCCATACATTGAGCAACTAGGCACACGCTGTATAAATTACATATTATAATGAGCTGAATTTTTATTGTTTGTTAGCATAGTGACCAGTTTCAGACTCTATCCAGGGGTCTCACCCTACGACTTACCTGGGGCTTCGCTGAATGGTAGGTCTGGGTTATGGGCTTGGCCGCATCAAGTGTTTCCACAAAAAATAGTGTGTCAAGTATTCCCAAAAAAGGACCACAACTGATTCCGCATCTCTTTATGAGAGCAGTTGCTCACCATTATGGGTTCTTGCATGGGAAACGTTCTTGGCATAACATAGCTTCTCAATTGCTTGAATCCTGTTTGGCTGTCCCCAGAGACCTTCCTCTGCACCCAGGCTGAGACAAATTGTCTTGAGGGAAGAAAGCAGTTGAACCCTGTCAGTAGGGCTTGAAGATGTCTCCTCAGTAAGTCAATGGACCGTACTTGACTTATTGACTTTCATACGGTGGAGAAAGCTTTTTTTCACATAGATAAGTGCTGCCGGTGCAAAAAGGCATATGTCTGCTTGAACATCCTGGAGAGCTCAGGGAAGGTGGGTGCAATTATCTCAAAAATTGTCCAAAGGGCTTGTCTGCATTTCCACTCAACCTCCCTGAACTTACTTTGAGTTCATTCAGAAGTGCACTGCAGGTCAATAAGCTAAGCTCCCTTTGAAGTACAAAGAGCATCTTGCCCATCGAAGAAAAGTGGTCAGCCAAAATTTGAAAAATGCAGCACTGACTAGCTGCGCGCTGGCGCTTCGTAACTTCTTGTTCAGTATTATTCAGGCTGCCTGTGTGATGTCAACAAGAAGCTGAAGTCCTGAGCCATTTGGGATCATCTTAAGACGGAACAGCCTCTGCCATCCTTCTCCATGAAGGATTTTAGCTTCTGCTGCCTCAACTCAAGAAAAGACCGCTTATCAAGACGCTTCCCCTTAGCTGAGGTCCACGTACTCAGTGAAGTAGAGGCACATCCTCATATTTCTGACTCTATTCCTCAAAAAGGCGCAGAACTGCCGTGCTTTAAGCCGCCGAGAGTGCTGATGTGGTTGATGCCTTTCACAACATCAGGACATCACATTGTGCAAACCTTAGGCTTTGCCACAAAGGGCCTGCTGATGATAATAAGTGCAGGGCAATGGCCTCCTCTCACATTCTCGGTTTCCAGTTTACTTTGAACAAGTGCGCCCAGTCATTTTTTCCTTCCTGTCATTATTTCTTTTATTTTACAGAGCTCAGTACTCAATGATTTAAAAAAACCATCCAAATAGGGTTCAGACCATAACACAACATAGATCCATAAGACAAACTGCATTCCGCCAACAACATCACAAAGCAACAATCATCTGAGCATAAACAAATTTGACGCAATTTGCAATGCTAATATTACCATTGCTAATGCTCAAGTAATTACACCAGTAGCATGTGCTGTTCTTCAGTGATTCCATAGTTTTGACATTGCTGGGCTCTGGTCGGTTGTATTGCCCAGCAACCTCCTCCATGGGGCAAACCGGCACCTCAATATCACACACAGAGTGGGTCCGGAATATCTCCTGAGGCGGTGTCTGGACCATGCATTGGATCCCAGTGACACTCCTCCAGTCACTGCATTCACTTAAAATTGTCGTCAAACGAATCAACCACGGACATATACTGGTGAGCTGTGGGGCAGATGTCAGATGTTGTCTCGTGCTCTCATTCCAGAGGCGACTGATATGGCAGTCCAAAAACGTTTGGTTTTCTCATGCAATTGGTCATGTAGTATTTCTGAGCAGGTCAATCAATGCGCTCTGCCACGTGTCTTAGCTGCAGGCTGATATTGGCTAAAATGCAGCCCTTATTTTCTGGACAGACTTTAGCTTGGCGAGCTAGTAACATGCACTTTTTGATGACTTCGCCTTCCATTGAACAGGGGGGGGCTGGCTCCGCGGCTTCGCCTTTGGCTAATCATCTCAGCATCACCGGCACGTAGCTAGCTTCGACTGCTGATGTCCTTCTGCTTGGTTGCTTTCATTTTGAATAAATCTTGTGACATCAATAGACTATTTTTAAGTTGGCACCACCTGTTCTTCTCTCTTCTCCCTGGTATTTTGTATACTCCTCAGCATGTCTAGCTTGTGTAATGACATCTGATGTATATTCCTTGTAGCCCAGTGCAATATTTTTACTTTCTGCTGTGCATATGAACAATGGGTTGGGGTAGAGTGCCCCGTGCTCAACAAAAAATATTCCGTCTCCCCACTTCCGTGAAAATGTGCTGTGCTGTCGACAACCTTTCTCTTTGTAACGGCAGGCTTCTTTGATAGAGACATGAGTGAACTGGGTGATGTAATATATTTTCGCTTTCACTCCAAAACACGTTTCAAACTGACTAACGTTGCTAGCTTTCCCGCAAAAAGTACTCTCGGGCTAGCCCGCTTGAAAACGTGCGATTGACAACAATCGTTGGCTGTCAGGAGACTGTACTATGGTAGGGCTTCCGATAAGTGACGAAACGCAATGACACAAGGTTCAGAACGCTCCCCCCGCGTTGGGCCGTCACGAACTACTGTAACTTGACGGCAAGTAGGGGGCCACAAAATTATCATCCCATGGGCGTCGGGCAGATTGGCCCTTCTTTTTGGGGGGGCTGGTCGACGAGTTTTAGACCGCATGCTCTAACCGCTAACCTGCGTTATTGCAATGTTGATTAGCACATTTTATGCATTGGGTGCCCAGGTCCTGTTTTTAGTTTGATGATGTCAATATTTGTGTCCATAGATATAAGAAAGAAAAAAAAAAAAAAAAAAAAAAAAAAAAAGAAAAGACCCAACTCCGTTCTCTGACTTAGGACGACGCAATGTCAAGATGAGGTAGGATGACCTAACTTAAAAACACAATAAAAAAAGGTACCTTCTTACGTTCTCCACACCACTGCTAGTTCGATGACTGGGGGGTCGTGGCTGTGAAGTGTTTTGGGTAATCATCAAAATGGTCGCAGGAGAAAGTCTAGGTAAAAGATATAAACTAGACAACAGCTCCAGGCATTAGAAAGAGTTCAAGCTTCTCTATATAAGGATGAGATCTACTTTATCATCACTAGCTAATGAAAAACTAACTAAACGAGTTCTGACATGTTTCAGCACTTTATTGTGCATGCAGTACAATAAATTCATGGGTTTTATACACTTAACGACTGCATGTTGGTGGGTTAGTCACCCACCCCTTTGGGTTCCAGATTAAATAGCCATCGCTTAGCTTTTGGATGGTTACTATAATTCGCAGCAGATGTTCATGTGTCGGTGGTTTAATCTCCAGGCTACTCGCCGGCCACATTCTCCCTGCGCAAGACACTGGAATCTCAAGTAGCTCCCTCCGGATGCTAACTTAGTTTTACAGTAGACAAATAATCCTTAGTTGGTCCTTATTAGCAATGGGTCATTGATCTGGCTCTTTCAGAAGACGCTCCATGCGCTGTTCAACGTGGCTCGATTGTTACCGGTCATAAGTTCCTACCTCACAGCTCACGGTTGCCTGGCTCTGACTCAGGAAAAAAGCACTAGCTGTCAGGTGGGAGTATAGCATTACATATGTCAAGACGTATACAGTAAAACGAACTGAAATCCAAATTTAGCTATCAGTACAAAAAGCAACACTGCTGACCACACATCAGTGATCGCTTTCCTATTCGGCATTCTTCCTTAAAGCCTAATACCAGTTTAAGGTCTGCCATATTATGACATCAGGTTAGCTGGCAAGGACTAAACTGAGATGTCAGGTTTCATCATCGCACCTCTGAAAAGTGGTGGTCTTCTTAGCCGGATTACGTCTGGGCATGTCGTAGTATAGTATGGTCGTGGCTATTTAAATAGCGATCGTTTCCAGCTGGGCTTCATTTATGGTGTATTCAATGTACGACCAGTTTTATGCTCTGATTGGTGTGATAGAAGCGTTTCATGAATCACAACGTTAAGCTGAAGATCTTGATGCGGTCATCGAAGCAAAACCAAAATAAAACTGCTGAGGATCACCGCAACCATTTGTGTTGTGTACTTCTGATTTATAACATTCAATTGTTTCCTCTGATTCCGAAATCACTATTCTGTTTCTTTAATTGCTTTTAGAAAGATGTTGGCATTGTTGAATTTAAATCAGTGACACAAATCACCGTGGGGCAATCACGTAGAACTGGTGAAATTTCCATTAAATTACGTTATCGCCTGTTAAAAAGTTTTGTTTGCATTCAGAACCCAATTAAAATACAGATTTACATTCAAGCGTAACATGAAATACTGCATTTGGCTGTTTTTGTGTGATCATTAGGAGCTCGAAATTGCAATTAAGATAATTTCGTATCATTTACTAACAGCCCTAGATTGGGCCGCTTCAATAAATTATATTCATTTCTCTCCAAATTAATGGTTTTTTTTTGTATGTGAAGCAGCTCTTTGTAGTGCTCTCTATTAAAAGTCTCTAGTTATCGTTACCTATATATATATAGTGATATATATATACTATGAATATATATATATATATATATATATATATATATATATCATAATAGTTAATATCTATTAGTTATTTTTTTTTCTACAAAAGTGAGATTCAGGCTAATTGAAAGATTACAAAAGGACCTTTATACACAAAATACAATTGAGTATAACATCCCTAATCCATTGCTGTTAATGTATTATGTAAGTGCGTACTCTATTAGCAAAGCGGCAACCAGAAGACGTTGTGCGCATAGAGACGCAGGGGGCGGCCCGAGCGGCATTCATCAGCATGTATCTAATGTCTAAACTTGCACCTAATCCCGCCTCTTCTCTGATTGAATCCGTCACTGATGCTTCAATGTACTTAGCAACAGCACAACAACCTGGAAAAGCAAAGGACAAATGCACAAATCAGAGGGTACGCAAACCTCCCAAATATTGATTTGTCTTGAGCAGATGTTTTAAAGTGTTTTAAAAAAAAATAATCGCAAGCTTGTGGTGGCATTGTATGCATGCATTCTTATTTAGTCAGGATATCACAAGGCCGGTTCGAGGCACTACTTTGTCTGTTTTCATAATCTGAGGGCGCGAGTGTAAGGCATGTGATGTTTAAACAGAAGCGGCCCAGACCCAGTGGACGAGGAGGGGGGATGGAGGTTGCCTTGCAGAATTCGCGCACGTCATATTTATATGCTCAGCTATGCCTAATTGACCTATATAGCACAACGGTATCCCTTTTTTTAAGTATGATTCAAACACGAAAGTTTAAGTAGCCTGAGTTCGCTGAGAAAGGCGACCCCATTACTTAGGTTTTCAGCCGTCTAGTGTATATCATGGTTTTATCGTGTCTAAATGGCAGGCAATGATTTTACTTAAAAATGGACAGTTTTGATATCTGCCTATAGCTGCTCTTTCGTGATAGAACTATGTAAGATTGTTCTTTTTTTAGCGTGTCTTGATAGACTGCCCTTTTCCAGGGCCTGTGGGAAAATCACTGAAGAAGAGTGTGTTCACAATCTGTAAAAATCTGAAGCCAAGACAATTTGATTTTTTTAAACAGCGTTGTTGGTTAGAATATCTAAAGGTCAAATAGAGGTGTTCCGATATTGTATAATGTCTCCAGGATTCTTTATGGGTGATCGTATGAAATTGCATCACTATTGAAAATTTATACACATACTACATATCTGTACATGATATGGCGGCACTGATGGTTGTCCTAATTTTCTGAATTTTGTCTCTGAAGAAGATGGCGAATTCATATTCGGGCCTTGTGGGGATAAAGTCCAGTATGCTTATATCGGGAATGATATCTGGAAAGATGACACTACCTCAGACAAGAGTCTAATGATTCAATGTTCAATGCGTCTTTATTCCAAATACGTAAATGAACAGTTTCATTGAGAGGTATAACTATGTTCGACTCGAGGTTTCATCATCATGAAAATTCAGGAAATGACCTCACTCATATTCTTTCAGGGGCCGCCAATTTGGAACCCCGACCTTGATGGATCACAGTCAGGTTTCATGTTCACATCAATTATCCTCAGGGTGTCATGGTATGGGGCCGGCGCATGGTAAAGAGAGAGATATAGCCATCATCTGTACTGTCTGTTATGTCACTCAACATGTAATTTGAGTGATTGTCCTGCAAGTTTTGTGACAGTCATAACTGATGGGAACATGTGTTTTTAAGCACTAATGGTCCCTTTCACATTTCCTTATAGCTGGCGCCAGGTACAGTATGGTTAAGAGTGAAGACCAACATAGGCATTAACATCTGTTACTGCATCGCAATCGGCTCTGGGGGGGGGGGGGGAGGGGTTGTCAATGCTATAGTGGTCTAAGGTCAAAGATCATTCTCAGCCAGCTGAGAATATCACACATCACGCACACACACACCTCACTCAGATGCCGTGGTTTGTGTTTGATCGCCTAGTCTCCTATGTCTCATTTTCAAAAACATGTGTGCGCTCTCATCATGTATTAAACAGGGTCACCTGTCAATTTGTCACATAATGTCCTATTTTAACTCCCACACTTCAAGGAGAGGAGATAAAATTAGGGTTTTCACTATCTTGGCTGACTAGAAATCAAGAACAACAGAGGATTTAGCCTATAATAAACAAACGAATTTTCTTTATAACCTGTTTGGGTTTTTATGATTTTTTCCCCCAAAAGATATCTCACAACTTCATCCTACAGTTATCAGGCTGATATTATCATCTTTCGCATAAGGCCAATTGTACAAATCTCAGAGGGCAAAATGTTACTGTCCCAGTGAACCTGACAATAAGGCAAATGAACAGGGGCATTCTATGGGCATTGACATGATTAATGGTCACTGCTTTAATTGTTGCATTTCCAATATGGAGACTTCCTCATTGATTTCTGTCAATAACTGAGCTAAACAGTAATGGAAAGAAAAAATGTAGAAGCGAATCTTGGGTCAGGTCTGAGTTCACCCATCGACCCATTTTTTTATTGGGGGCTGGGTCTTAGCAATTATATTTTTTGCCATTTTTTTGCAACCTGATCTGACTTGATTAAAACATTCTGAAAAGAAACCTTCACAAACAGCGCGACCCCATGGATTTCATCTTGTTTGAGTTCTTCTCCTTCAATCAGTTAATAGGCATAACTGGCAATGCTAGGCAAAGGTTTTCAGACATTGTTAGCAGAAACAACATGAAGTCTACTAGCCTCTCTTTGTCTCTCGGCTAGTGTCTTGGCTCCATATGTTTGCCTTGGAATTTTGTTTATTAACTTAAAAGCAATGTCTTTTGATCTGTTATGCTTCGATTTGCATGCGTTACGCTACAGCTAGTTATTTATGACCCCAGATTTGTTATTTTTCCATGGGGGGGCTGCTCGTAGTTTGGGGGCGTGATTGTATCGTTGTTCTCCTTTACAGACAAGGATTTGTCGGTGGTGGCAATTCTCTGATTATGAATGATTCTGTGATAACCCATCTGCTACTGAATCTCATAACTGTGAAAACACAACATTCAGTAATATACCTAGAGATTATTTAAACTGCTGTAATGCAGCTGTAAGGGGTGTCTATTCAGGCTTTTCTTACGTGAAACTTCTGCTCCAGTGTGTTACAAGGAACGTCTAAACAAAATGAAGAGTTGCTTATTTTAATCAAATTTGAAATTGTGGGGAACTTTCCCAATTTGATCTCATAGTCTTGCAAAAATATCTAAGGGGCTGACTTGCACAATATAATCTTGTAATGCCCACAGTGCCCTGCTATGCCATGAACTATTACAAAGAACTGCTACAAAGTACTATTTTTTCTATTTTTGTTGTTTCCACTCTTCATTCTGACCCCAACCGGCCCGTCAGACACCGCCT
>NC_045755.1:749465-749587 GCF_008692095.1 Etheostoma spectabile
AAGTGTCTCGAGATAACTCTTGTTATGAATTGATACTATAAATAAAATTGAATTCAATCTATCTTTATTAACAGGCTATGTACCACAGCCCTTTAAAGTAGCTGTAATTAAACCTCTTCTGA
>NC_045755.1:749597-756824 GCF_008692095.1 Etheostoma spectabile
CCTTGATCCAGATGTTTTAGCCAACTATAGAACTATATCCAATCTTCCATTTCTCTCTAAGATTCTTGAGAAAGCAGTCGCCAAACAGCTATGTGACTAATATGAGGTCAATGTATCAAGCAGCACTAAGATCTAAAACACAAGTACAGGATTAAGCCTCTTTGTCTGATGCAATTAGGAGGCATAGTAATTTTACAAGTGCGATGCTCCTGTACAGTTAGATTAACTCTAAATCCTGACCGAAAATCCTCAATAAGCTGTTGCTTATGCAGAAGCACATAGCTGTTTGTCGAGCTTTTCAAAGAATCTTAGAGGAAAATGGAAGAATTGGATATAGTTCAATAGCGTGGCTCTAAAATGCTGGATCAAGGTTGGGCTTGTCAGAAGAGGTTTAATTACAGCTAACTTAAAGGGTGCGGGTACATAGCCGTGTTAATAAAGATAGAGTGAATTCAATTTTATTTATAGTATCAATTCATAACAAGAGTATCTCGAGACACTTTAAAGTGATAGAGGAGGTTAGACCACACTCCATAATTTACAAGGACCAAACAGTTGTAGTGTTCCTCCAGAGCAAGCAACAGTGCGACAGGGGAGGAAAACTTCTTTAGGCAGAAACCTCGGGGTCAGACCCAGGCTCTTGGCGGTAGGCGGTGTTGACGGGCCGGTTGGGGTCAGAATGAAGAGTGGAAACAACACAAAATAGCAAAAAATAGTACTTTGTAGCAGTCTTTGTAAGTTCATGGCAATAGCAGGGCACTGTGGGCATTATAAGGCACAGCAGGATGTAGGGGCACGCAGAGCCAGAGAGTGTAGGCAAGTGGAAAATGGTATCGCAGAAATGGAGCGGGACCATGGCGACAGCTGCTACCATGATTTTGGAGCCTCTCTGATCCGAGGGAACATGCTGGGAAAAAAGAACAAAAGGCTCCGGGGGTAGCCCCGCAGCTAGTTAGTACAAGAGCATTTCGGGACATGATTGCACATAAATGGAAAGATAGAAAGATAGAGGAAGTCAGTGTGTCAAAAAAAGTCAGGAAGGTCAGGAGGGGTACAAATGGGGGATAGGAACAAAAACCTGGTTAGGGTAGGGGGACAAAAGTGGGGTTAGGGTCAGGAAGGTCAAAGTGGGGGATTTTGGATACACACTGAACGGGTTTAGGGGGAGAAGGGAGAGAAACGTTGGGGTAGCGTTCAGGAAGGTCAAAGTGGGGAGGGATACAAACCATGGTTAGGGGTAGGGGGGAGAAAAGAACTGTGGGGGTTAGGGGTCAAGGAAGGTCAAAGTGGGGGATGCGTAACAAACCGGATAAGGGTAGGGGGAGAAACAGTTGGGGTTAGGGTCAAGGAAGGTGGAGAGTGGGGAGGGATACAAAACCTGGTTAGGGTAGAGTAGGATACGTTAATCTTAGTGAGAGAGTGTTGACTAATGGTAAAAACTTCTTTAAGTAGCATAGTGGGTGGTTGCGTCTAAGACGCGGTTGAGGTTTAGATAAAGAATGATTGAAAATTAAATTGATAAAGATCAAGTGAAGCAAAGCCAGTTAAACACTATATCTGGTTTTAAGTTGATTTCATAAGGTGCATGAGTTTAGAGAAAGTCAGTTAAAGGCAGGTCTGGTGCAATTGCTCTATAGTTATACATTTCTATTGAGAAGTTCATAAGTGTTATAACAAGAGATAGGGGATACTTGGCTCAGTGAGAGCTGTGCCTCCGTTATCTGGTCAGTGCTGAAAAGAAACCTCGGGGTTGTTTGCTATTTTACTCTATTAATGACGAGTAGTATTGGCTCTGGCAGTACAAGGCCTTCCTAAGTTTAAGATATCTTGCCAGGATTAAAAGGGAATTTCCAATTTGGTGAACGCCCAAATCTTCTCAAGTTTCCGTGATATGCTTTAATTTGCAAGGTTCAGTGTGTAACCATGGGGCTAAAATTAGCATAGGGTCCTCCCGTTACTTTGTGAATTGGTAATGAATTAAAATGCTAATGGGATCAACAATTTACCACATACCCCAGAACAAGATCGAGGGTGTGCGTTGCAAACGGTGAGTAGTGTTGGAGAATTGTTTGAGTTTCACTATGTATGCAAATGACCTCTAAACCCAATTATTAATTTCACACAAAGCACATTTATTCAATGCAGACAGACCAAAAATGCTTTCCGGGCAGTTAAAAGTGAACGGTCCGAATGGAACTTGTTAGTACAGAGGTTTCCACCAAAAATGGACACTTGGACAATGTGTGCTAATTATTATAAAGGTTCCCTTGTGGAGCCGATGCGTCAGCTCTAGGTTGCTGGGCACACTCATATTTGCCTTTCCCTTTCCTTCTTGGCACTATCTGTTTTTACTAGTATCTTCAGGGTTATCAATTTACCCAACAAGACCGCTTATGCGATCCTTCTCAGTCGAAACGTCTGTTCTATGAGTTATCAGGACGTCCGGAAACTTCAGTGTCCTTGCCTCACAGATCTATTCTTCGCGCTCACTGTAGCTTGTTCTGATTAAGGAAGCTTCCGTGCGCGCCCGCCTAGCTGCAACACCAGCGCACGCATAATGAAATAGTTCACACATACACACACTCTATTCACCTTTGGTTAATTAATTTACTACTTCAAGCCAGCTTTTACTCGGCAGTGCATGAGTGCCTGCTCATAAAAACATCAGACTGGCTATTATTTTACAACAGTAGGGTATGAACCTGTGAGAGAAGCCAATAGAATCTAATAGAGAGATAAACACAGTATTAAGGCTATCATTCTCATTGTCCACATGAATATTAAAATCCCCTACAATCACAACTTTGTCAGTTTTTCTAGCATAAGTTGGACAAAATCTGCAAATTCGGATAAGAATGCAGAGTAGGGACAGGTGTCTGGTTAACAGTATAACAAATAGAAAATGGGCTGCATGATTTCCAGCCTGGGTGTGAAAGACCTAAGAACAAGACTTTACAAATAGTTCATAATTTGTTAGGTTAGAGCTGATCGTAGACTAGAATCAAGATGGCGGCAATCACCGCCTGGGCCTGTGCCTCGAGGAATGTGAGTGTTAATATGACTGGGGGGGTGGATTATTGAGACTTAACATATTCTCCATCAGCAAGCCAGGTTTCAGTAAGACAAAAATAAAAATCACATTAGAATATGATATTAATCATTTACCTAGTACCCTTAGAAGAGAGAGATTGTGTTTAAGCCGTTCCACATTTAATTATATTCTTGGCACTATTGCATTCTGGTTTTAATTGTTATGAAGGTTTTCATGCACAGCTCCTCTTTCTGTTACCTTGAATTAAATAATTTCAATGGACGGGGGCAAACACCGCACTAGGGGGGTTTTTAATAGGTAAACTACTGGCTAAAGGCGGCGAGAAGTGTGTTAGACTGCGACTGTTTTTGCCTCCTGTCCAACTTCTGCGATTGTCAAGTGATTAGGGTCCAACTAATAAACTGCAAGATTTCTAGAATGAGAGCTGCTCCATCCCAAGTGGGATGAATGCAGTCCCTCCAAGTAGACCAGGTCTGCCCCAGAACGACTGCCAGTGATCTACAAAGCCACATCATATCTGGACACCCCTGATAGGCCAGCGGCGAAAGCACGACATTGCGCTATACATTGTCATCGCTGGGTCGATTTGGCAGGGGTCCAGAGAAAAACTATGGTGTATGTCATTGCTTTGCGTAGGTACACACCGATAAACATTGATTTGTAACCTCCGTTTGGCGCAACTCGAGAGTCCATTAACGCCCCGTGAATAACAAGTCTAATGCATTTACATTTATCCTTTGCCAGCAGTTTCAAAATAAAGACCCAATGTCACACGCTCTAGCCCCTGGATTGCACTTAAACTATGGCTGACGGCTTCGCTAACTTCCCGTTCTCAAAAGGAGCTACCGTAATCAAGGTGGTTTCTCAGCGGGTGTTTGCTGAGGAGGGGGAAAATCTGTAGAAACGTTAACAGGCTGGGGCGGCCGTGCTTGACAGACTCAGACGATTTTTGCAACAACAGTAACCCAGGAACTTGGTCCTGGTGCTCAGGAGTTGCCGGAAGACGGCTACCAGAGGCTAACTCAGGATCAGGCGGCCCGTGCCGACTACGGGGGGGGTGGCTAGCTGTAGGTAACTTAACGACATATCTTATCTGGTGCGGTCCGGACTTCTAAATCACTAAGCCTCGCCTCCATGTCTATAAATAAACTACACTGTTACACATTTACCCATTACCCTAAAGGATTGCAGAGAGTAACTAAACATCTCACACACGAGCAAGAGAAAAGCTAGGAGAAGGGAGACGACATTCCTGGCTAAATGCTAAGCTAAAAGTCGCTGGCGTAACTAAAGTACGGTAGTGGTAGCTACCAAGCCGTTAAAAACAGCTGTTATTTAACAACAAGTTGCTGAAAAATGAAAAGATATGTGAGTGATTAGGCAGAGAAACCACTATGAATAAGTGTTTAGCGGACAGTAGCCAGAGTCATAGCAATCTAACAAAGCTGAGCTGGTATTGGTGAGCCGCAACAAGCTACCAACACCGTACCAACACAGCACAGGAAACCCTGACATGTAGTGTTAGGTACGCTTACCTAGTCAACAGTGAACAGTGAAAGAGATCTGGTCGGACTGACAACCCTCATCAATACCGGCTGGTGTAGAAACTGCTAGTCTAAAGGCTAGTACAGGAATCCAGGCTTGTGAATAGAGAAGCAGGGGGGTGTGGTTTTGCGCTACACGTGCAATGTTATTGCTGTGAAATGCTTGAAATACCATATTGCAAATTACCAGAAGCTTTCACGATGGCTCGCTATGTTACTACCTACCTACATTACTTCATTCAAAAACCTAATCAAGTACATGTTACAAATCCGATGTAAAACCACGGAAAAATGCCAAATCACAACAAAACTACTCAATACAGTAACGTGCGTCACAGTATGTGTACGTTCCTGGAGGCCTCACAGTAAAGGATGTGTTAGTTATGGTGCAGTGAGAATGGTCAGTGACCCATCTGGTATGATCAAGGTGTATGTTATCTACTGACTTAAGCTCGTGTCTAATCTGAAGACGAGGAATGGGTCAAACTGTGAAGTAGTCTCCATAAATTTCAAGCTATCAGTTCTGTGTATTCTAATCATTGTTGATTGATGTGTGTGGTTCTGATTCCTGGGTCAGGCTGAGCGAGTGATGCACCTAGATTTTGAGTTGAACTTCAGCCCAGGGACTGTGCTAAGGGCATGCATATACCACCCCCCTCTACAACCATATGTTCCAGACCTGTTATGGAGAGCCAAAGAGCACTGCACAGTCACACAAATTGTATGATCAACTCAACTCATCGGTTTGCAGTTCAGTTTTGTTTTTTGTTGGGCCGTACCTTTTTTTCTTGTCCACTCTCTCTGTAACGGGTTACTATCTAACTTCCAAGATGCTTAAGGGCTAGAAAAACATGTGCCACTCTGTAGCTCAGTCACCTCAAGCATTGCTTTGTTATTTTAATAAAATTGTTATAGATTGTTCTCCAAAGCTGATGATGATTAAAACCAACACATGCTGTGCAAATGGAAGCGATTAAAAATATCTTGGAAACTGGAAAGTATCGAGGATTATCTGCAACAAAACACAAAGTGGGGCTGTGAAGGTAAAGTGTAACAGTGTACCTCCCACCTCTGCCTGACACTCCTAAATTACTAGTCTTTCTTTCTTCCGTCCTGTCACATAAGTGTCACTTATCTACATTGTGAAGGACGGACTAGTGTGAATCTCGGAAAGAAAAGCGTCAGACAAAACATATTAATTGCGAGTTGCAAAAAATGAAGGCCAAGCAAGAGCTCTATAGAAAGAAGTAATGACAGAGGAGTTTTTAACTCTATCAAGTGCCAACCTGCGAGTGTTTGAAAAATGTTCACTAAAAGCAAAACGAGATTGTAATAACAGCAACACGAAGCCATGGTCTAGTTCACAGTGTTCTAAAGGTTTAATGAGACAAGAATATATAGACTATTCCTAACCAATTGGTCATTCGTTCGATCAGGGTTTCACCGGTGGAGTAGACTCCAGGATGGGAGGGAAACAAAACTGGCTCAACCACGGCGAGAGCCGGGTTGAACCAATGGTATGAAGGTAAATTTGGTTGCAAAAGTGAAAGCGCGTAGATGCCTGTGAGCACTTGTAAAATATGACTTGGAGCTTGTGAAAAAAATCTGTACCCGTGTTTTTTTTCACTTGGTCACTTTTCCAGTAGATAGCTGCAACCACAAACTCAGGGATTACAACTTGGAAATCTGGTCGCTGCATGTGTGCTCTCTCCATTCACACAGCGGGAGTTTGAGTCTCCAGTTTTTGCACACTTCTGCGATAATTGGTTGCAAAATAATTTGTACCTGTTGACTTAGTCTGTGAGCCGAGCCAACAGGCGGCCGGGGACAGCAGGGTTCTATCACCTGATGAGCGGACACTCTTCCGGGCTTATTTAGTAGCTGAAAGCTAGCAGTTAGTAACACAGCCACCGCACGCTTCTAATACAATACCTTTAATTACTTCAACACTTGTACAGTCCAGCCCTGAAACCATGGCGGTTGAGCACCAGGTCCTGCAGGAAGACGGATCCAGCCGTCAGTGGGGCTAGGCCAACGTGGAAAAACCGCTAGAAAGTCGCTGACGACGAGACATGATATGACCCAGCGGGACACGGACGCGCTCCAGACCGGTAAGCGACGGCAAGCCTCCCTGGAGCCCCCGCCAGTGTTGGTGGAATGATTTGCGAAACTAACCAAGCTTATAAAAAATACCATTTTAGTTATCTCACAAGCAACTTTAAATAGGGGAATTTTGTGGCTCAGTTTTAAACCTATCCGCGAGCTACCAGCTGCGAATCGGCAGTGTGTGAATGTGTGTGAGTGTGTATCTGATGAGAAGGCGGCACCCTTTACGGCAGCCACGGTTCACAGTGTAGAATGTGGGTGTGTGAATGGTGAAGGTTTTGTAGATGTAAAAAGCCTTTGAGCAGTGGTTAGACTGGAAAAGCGCTCATATAAATAAAGCCAATTTACAATTACCACTTTAACAGCAAAATGAAAACCACTGCTGGTGAGCTCGCTCCAGGTCCTGAAGTCCGCGGACGGACCGCCATCAGTGTGTAAAAGCTGACCTTTTAAATTAAAGTATTTATTGTCACGTGTGCTTGGGTAGTAAGCTCAACGTAAGCTTGCTATTCAACCAACTGGCGG
>NC_045755.1:756849-756971 GCF_008692095.1 Etheostoma spectabile
TATTACAGAGATTGGAACATTTAATTGGCATTAAAGGAACTGCTCTAAGCTGGTTTAAATCTTGTTTATCAGATCGATCTCAGTTTGTTCATGTTAACGATGAATCCTCTGTGCACGCCAAA
>NC_045755.1:757023-757204 GCF_008692095.1 Etheostoma spectabile
TATATATGCTTCCTTTAGGCAATATTATCAGGAAGCACTCCATAAACTTTCATTGTTAGGCAGATGATACTCAATTATATCTATCAATCCAGCCGGATGAAACTAATCAGTTAGCTAAACTTATAAATGTGCCTTCAGGATATTAAAACCTGGATGACCTGTAATTTTCTAATGTTAAACT
>NC_045755.1:757269-757454 GCF_008692095.1 Etheostoma spectabile
GTTACTCTGGATGGCATCACTCTGGCCTCCAGCACCACTGTGAGGAATCTTGGAGTTAGCTTTGATCAGGACATGTCCTTTAATTCCCACATAAAGCCAATTTCAAGGATTGCCTATTTTCACCTATATAATATTGCAAAAATCAGGAATATCCTGTCTAAAAATGATGCAGAAAAACTAGTCCA
>NC_045755.1:757465-757589 GCF_008692095.1 Etheostoma spectabile
CTTCTAGGTTGGATTACTGCAATTCTTTATTATCAGGCTGCTCAAAAAAGTCCATAAGTCTTTATGCAGCTGATCCAGAATGCTGCAGCACGTGTTCTGACAGGAACCAGGAAAAGAGACCACA
>NC_045755.1:757614-765641 GCF_008692095.1 Etheostoma spectabile
ATCGCTCCTGTTTTAGCTTCTCTGCATTGGCTTCCTGTAAAACTCCAAATAGATTTAAATCCTTCTTCTCACCTACAAGTTCTTCATGGTCGGCACCATCCTTATCTAAAGAGCTCATACGTCCCTCCAACCCTACAAGAGCACTACGCTCCTAGTCTGCAGGTTTGGCTATTTGGTTTCTATTAGTCTCTTCAATCCAGTGTACAGGAGCCGAGAGC
Organism: Etheostoma spectabile; assembly: GCF_008692095.1. Lineage (NCBI taxonomy): Eukaryota > Metazoa > Chordata > Actinopteri > Perciformes > Percidae > Etheostoma > Etheostoma spectabile. Next base: position 757,833 of record NC_045755.1, read on the forward strand.
GTTCCCTACAGTGTATCGAGGTTCGCACTTCTTCTGCGCTGCGCTTGAGCACCGAGGTCTCTCTGTTATAGGGTTCATGAGGCGAAACGAGACCGTGCCACCAGGCGGTTGGGGAAAACGGTATTAGGCTTTAGGTAGGCTAAGATTCCTTTTTGATAAAGCTTATTGTTAGGGCATGAATTAATATTGTTAGGGAGTGATGGATCGCAGAGCCCGCCTACCCACCCCCCTGCTTCTCGTCATAGTTGTCAGATCTATCTATCATATAACAAGAATATATAAAACTAAGGGAGACTTGGCATACAGCCCGATCCGGTTGGGGAAGTTCTAGCCTGACCAGCTCCCTCTTTACCCTGTCTCTCTTGGTATGATTTGATAAGCTTAGTTACCGGCATAGAATTGAAATTGTTAGGAGTGAGGAGTTGCAGCGTCCGCCTAATTCGGCCCACCTGCTTCTCGTCATAGTTGTCCAGATTTATCTATCAATAAATAATATAATAAAAACTAGAGGAGACTTGGCATAGAGCCGATCCGTTGGGGTAGAGTTCTAGCCCGACCAGCTCCTCTCTTTAACCCTGTCTCTCTTAGTTATGCTGTAAGTTTTTAGACAGCTGGGGACTTCCTTTGACACACTGAGCTCCTCTCTCCTATCTTTCTATCTTTCCATTTATGTGCCATCCATGTCCCAGAATGCATGTTGCTAACCTAGCTCGGGGAGTCATTCCCCGGAGTCGTTATTTCTTTTTTCCCAAGCATGTTCCCTCGGATCAGAGAGGCTCCAAATCATGGTAGCAGCTGTCGCCATGGTCCCGCTAACGGTTCTGTGATACCATGTTCATCCTGCTACGTCCTGCTGTGCCCTGCCACGTCCTGCTGTGCCCTGCCACTCCTTCTGGCCTATAATGCCAACAGTGCCCTGCTTTGCCATAACTACAACAAAGAACTGCTACAAAACTACTATTTTTTTCTATTTTTGTTATTTCCACTCTTCATTCTAACCCCAATCGGCCCGTCAGAGCCAAGAGCCTGGGTCGTCCGAGGTTGTCTGCCTAAAAGGAAGTTTTTCCTTGCCACTGTCGCATTGTTGCTCTGCTCTGGAGGAAACTACAAGAACTGTTTGGGTCCTTGTAAATTCTGGAATGTGGTCTATACCTCCTCTATCTGAAAGTGTCTCGAGATAACGCTTGTTATGATTGATACTATAAATAAATTGAATTGAATTTACAGCGTTCCCACGCTTGACGCGCGCACACACACCACGCATGCGCGCCGCAAACAAACACACACACACACACACAGGGTCGGCTGTGGCTCAGTGGTAGAGCGGTTGTCTGCCAATCGGAAGGTTGGTGGTTCGATCAGTTGGTGGTTCGATCCCCGCCCCTGCAGTCAATTCGAAGTGTCCTTGGGCAAGACCTGAACCCCGATTTGCCCCCGGTTGCTGCGCATCGGTGTGAATGTGTATGAATGTTTATCTGTTGATCAGGTGCACCTTGTACGGCAGCCCCGCCACAGTGTATGAATGTTGGTGAATGGTGAATGTTTCCTGTAGATGTAAAAGCGCTTTGAGCAGTTTTTAAGACTGGAATAGCGCTATATAAATACGCACATTTACATTTACATTTACACACACACACACACCCACACACACACACCCAACAAAGAGATCACCAACGGCCGCTGGGGCAGATGAAGTCACGTTAGTCCTTGTTACTGTAACTAAGGCTACTAGGCCTGTAACTAGGCTACAATAAAACCTTTGGAGTAAAAAGTCAGTACTTATCAACACCTCACCTATATAGACAGGCACAAACATGTAGAAAGCGATATTCAATCTGCTCTGTCTGCTCAGTCCACTGGGCACACACATGTCTGGTGTGTTCTACGAGCAGGTGGCAGTCTCGGCTACTGTATGAACTTGTGTGAATGTGTGAAACTCCTGCACTATGTAAACGCTTGAGTAGTTGTTAAGACTAGAAAAGTTCTATATAAATATTGCCCAGTTACTTAGTTTGCTGGGAATCTTGAAATTTGGACAAATTCTTATAACGTAACTGCTGGGTAAATGAACCAGTGTAAATCTATGGATAATTAAAAGACCAAACAGCATAGCATGTGGCTACTTGATATGCCCTGATGACCAATGTTTTTTGCCTTCTTCATTCTTGATGATGATGCTGGTTGTATTATTTTGCAACAGAAATGAGACATACATGACGACTGCATGACCTACTTACAGTACATTCATCATTAAAGCTGGGCTTTCCCATGGCAACGTTTTGCTTCAGCCTCTTTGACAGTGACATGTTTACCTGACAACGGCCGTTTCTTCTGAAAGCATTTTCCACCAATCAGGACGCTGCATACTACAACCATGTTTCCAGTAATCACAGACTTTAACCATCACTCCTCCAGAACCGCCTCCTAGTTAAAGAGACAGTCATTGTGGAGTTTCCATGTTTTTTTTTAGGAGTTTGCTCACATTAATACAAGAAAAATTCAGTAAGAAAGTGAACATTTCTAAGATAGGCATATTAGGTATAAATTCATTGCTAATTTTTCGTCTAGCCACTAGCAACCCGTAGGACAATGTATTTAGGACATTGGCTAATGAATACATCTAATTAGCTCATATGGCTTTATGACCCCTTGATCTATTCCACTACGGGAGAGATCCCCCCGCACCGTTTTAGAGATTTTTTTAAATAACATAACTAAGTAACTTTTACTACTTTTACTAAAAAGTACATTTTAAATTACCTACTTATTACTTTTACTTGAGTATTTTTAGATGGTATTTTTACTTGCACTTGAGTAATATTTTTCAAATTGGTACTTTTACTTGAGACAAACCATAATTCCCCAAATCATACATGTTGCAGACCTTGTTTCCTCTTTGTTGTGGTATGCATTGAAAGGCTTAGGCATAGGTCAGTTCCTAATGAATGGGCAGCCTTTCCATATCCAGTCCACATTATACAAGCATGATCTAACCACAAAACTCGCACCCTATCCCACCCTTTGTTGTTGTTTTGAATTCACAAACTGCAAAGAAAGTTGCCAGTCATAGAACTAGCTTGATTGCTTTAGGGTGTGGTTGATATGATATAAGAATGACCACTCTGTATCCAGGGAACCAAAAAAAAAACTCAACAGGAGGACAATAATCGCTGAAGGCCCAAAGGAGTTCAGAGCCTCCCGTACAGGCGAACTGAGACTGTTTCCGGTCACCTGTTAATAATGGTTAACATTTATTTTCATTGTGCTTTCTTTTGGAAGAGGCTGCCCAAAAAATTAACTAGGCTAGAGTAAACGCTAGCTATGAGTTAACAGAGGGTTGTAGTGGCTGGTGTCAGTGTGTGCCCAGTATTTGTGTGTGTGTGTGTGGTGTGTGTGTGTTTGTGTGGGTGTGTGTGTGTGTGTGTGTGTGTGGGTGTGTCGGACCGCCCTCGCAAAGCTCTGACGTGCAGACAGCGAGGAACAGAAGAAAGTAGCTGTGCCTTTACCAAAATGAAGACTGAAAAACGAAACTATTTGGTACAATTATTACTCGCCATGTGCCGATAGCCCTCTCCAATTTATTTCGCCAACTGAAAATTGACCCTATTTGCACTGGAGAGCGTTAATTTCTTACCTGAGTAATGGCCTCTGAAACATTTTGGTTCAGGCTCCCAGTAATGCTACCGTAGATGCTTCTTTACCATGCTGATGAATAGCTTAGATGAATATACTCCGTCACTTTGGCTAAACAATCTTTTCATTCATAGTGCATTTGGGCTATGGCGATGGGGGGCGGTCAGGAAAAAAACTACACCGAGAAGTTTGAGCAGAATTCATCTTTGGAGAAAATCAATTGTGTTACCGTGATCAGACTTAGCAGTCCGTGAACGGTGACCTCAATGCCTCAATTCAGTCTCTCACCATCTCCCTTTCTTTCTCTCGAAGAACAAATGCTCACCATTTTGCCCAGTACTTCCACTTCAGCATGAGGTCTACGGCATAGATGGCTCGGGATGACGGTAGGAACCTTATACCATTAGGACCGGCCGAGAAGAAGCTGCCTGGAAGAGCTCCTTGACGCACAAAAATTCTCTGCCTGTGAGTAGTGGAAAGAAATGTTAGAAAAGTGCACAACAAAAACAACTGTATTAAATGCATCATCACATATGGGACTACAAATCCTTTTTTGCTGCATTATTGAGTGACTTTTGATCATAAAACATTTCATAGAACTAAAATAAGACAGATTTTGTACTACTACACCCCTCTGATTACCATGACAGAAGTGAAAAGACAACAAAAAAAGGACATAATTAAAAAAGGACTTGAACACAAAAACATCGAAATAAGCCCTTCAAACCAACATAACCTGGGATTGACATTGTGAGCTTGGGACACCTGGATGGTAGCATCCTGATGTACAACAGACTGCTCCTCCCGACACAGAGCTCAGTTTGTAAGAGTTAAAGGCAGTATTAGATCCTTGTTCAAGGACCAAGAGTTTACACTTACTTCTACCTCCTTCCATGATCTGTGTGTACTGCTTCTCAAACATGGGGATGAACTCATCGTAGTGCACCTAGAGACAGAGATTCAAATTCTTATTACCAGACTTATAACAACTTTATGAAACAGAATGTATTCATGGTAGTTATTTTGTTTGATGAGTTTCTCTTCATCATGGTGGCCAATTCAAACCACACAGTTGATGGATGTGCAGAGAACCGACTGGATGGTGTCGATGTTGGGCGTCCACTTCATGTCCTGAGGGTTCATGGATCGCTAAAACCAAAAGGATTCCACAGCTAAACCCAGTTCTGTTGAGTATGTAATGGGGGCAGTGAGTTAAAAGACCATTTAATCCAGGTTGTTCTGACCACACAAGAGGGCCTCGTCGTATGCCGACTCGTCACCATCCCAGATGATGGCGATCACTGATTACGTAGCGGGACAGGTCTCCTTAGGTGCAGTCTTGGGTGTGAAGGAAGAAGAGCTTTTGGGAGACACACATCCCTGTGGGGAGCCAGTGTGGTTGTAATGGATGTGCTATCTGTATTTTGTTGAGGTTTGCTCCGTTTATGTCACCAGAGGCAGTGGAGCAGTCTGGTGTTTTCTGTTGACAGTTATCAGCCAGGTGCGTAACACTTCACTATCACAGGCCTGAAGGATGTAACACCCCACCAAGCAATGGCATGAAAAACTCCATGGTGGAAAAGGTTTGCATTAATGAAAAGTCTCTAGTGATGATGACTGCATGGTTTACATTTTCTCTGATCCTTGTCCTGATTGGTTCTGTGGCACATAGAATATTTTTAGGTGATTTGCTGTCATGGTTTGCAGTTCAGGGCCACCATAGGAAGCCATGGAGACAATGTTATAAAGGCAAGAGCGTTTATAAACCAGCTGCTTATCAGCAAGGCAAAAATTCCCCTTTTTCTTGCTCTACCACATATTCAACCATCATAAAGCAAGCAACAGTTTTCTTCAAACAAACACCTGGACCCCCAGATTACATTTGATCCACATCATGAATTTGCTTGTGCTTAACAACTGTGATAGCTTACTGTACGTCAACACCACCGCCGACTTGAGGCAGAAGACTCAGCCGCCTTGTCAAGGACCTTGTCAAAATACGGGAAAGCTTTTGACAGCGTTGGCCAATCTGACGTGGAGGCATCCTCTGTTCGATCATGTTCCACACCCGTTGAAGAAAAGCCAAGCAGCCAGTGCACGGCCAATCACATTGACACTAGCACCCTTGTATAATAGACATATATATGACTGAATTTTTATTGTTTGTTAGCAAGTGACCAGTTGCCAGACTCTATCCAGGTTCTCAAACTACACTTACCTGGGGGGCCGCTGAAGGTAAGTCTGGGTTGGCTGGGCCGCATCAAGTGTTCCACAAAAAATGTGTTTCAAGTATTCCCCAAAAAGGACCACAACTGATCCCCTCTTCTTTTGAACAGTTGCCTCAACATTATGGTTTCTTCATGAACGGTCTTCAGAACATGCGCTTCCTTGCTTAATCCTGCGGCCAGAGACCTTCCTCTCACACAGCTGAACACATTGGCTTGAGGGAAGACAGTTGAAACCCTCAGTATGGTTGAAGATGTCCATCAGTAAGTCTGGACCTGTACTTGGACTTATTGAAGTTCATGGTGGAGAAAGCTTTTCACATAGATATGTGCTCCCAAAAAGGCATATGGTCTGCTTGAACATCCTGGAGAGCTCAGGGAAGGTGGGTGGCAATTATCTCAAAAATTGTCCAAGGCTTGTCTGCATTTCCACTCACCTCCCTGAACTTACTTTGAGTTCAGAATTGCACTGCAGGTCAATAAGCTCCATTTGAAGTACAAGAGAAGCATCTTGCACTCGAAGGAAAAGGGTTCAGCCAAAATTTGAAAAATAGCAGCACTGACAGCTGCCCCTGGCCTGTAACTTCTTGTTCAGTATATTCAGCTCCTGTGTGATGTCAACAAGAAAGCTAAGTCCATGAGCCATTTGGGATCACTTAGACAGGAACAGCCATCCCATCCTTCTCCATGAAGGATTTTACTTCTGCTTCTCAACTCAAAAACCTTATCAAGACGCTTCCCCTACTGAGCCAACGTACCTCAGTGAAGTAGAGCACATCCTCATATTCTGACTCTATTTCCTCCAAAAAGGCGCGAACTGCCGGTGCTTTAAGCCCCTAGATCTGATGGGGTTGATGCATTTCACAACAACAGACATCACTTGTCAAACCTTAGGCTTTGCCACAAAGGGCCTGCTGATGGATAATAAGTGCAGAGCAATGGCCTCCTCCACATTCTCTTTTTCCAGTTTACTTTGAACAAGTGCCACCATTCATTTTTTCCTTCCGTCCTTTATCTTTATTTACAGACTCAAGACTCAATGATTTTAAAACATACAAGAGGGGTTCAGACCATACACAACATAAATACATAAGAACAACTGATCCAACAACATCACAAAAGAAACACACAACATACAAATTACCAATTGCAATGCTCAATATTTTACCAATTGCAATGCTCAATAATTAAACACCAGTACAGGTGCATGTTCCAGTGATTCCATATTTTGACATTGATGGTGCTCTGTCGTGTTATTCCAGCAAACCTCCTCCATGGCAAACCGCATCCTCAATAGCACACAACAGATGGCGGAATATCTCCTGACGTGTCTGACCATGCTTGTGGTCCCAGTGAGCAACTCCTCAATCCACTTCAAAATGTTCGTCAACACCACGGACATATCTGCGAGCTGTGCATTGTCAGTGTTGTCCGTGCTCTTCATCAAGAGCCACTGAGTAATGCACAAAAACGTTTGGTTTTCTCATGCATTGGTCATGTAGTTTTTCTGACAGGTCAACAATGCGCTCTGCCACTGTGTCTTAGCTGAAGGCGATATTGCTAAAATGCACCCTTATTTTCTGGCCGACTTTACTTGCAGCTAGTAACATGCACTTTTTGATGACTCGCCTTCCTTGAACGGCTTCCCGGGTCCTTGGCAATCATCTCACTCACCACGTAGCTAGCTTCGACTTGCTGATTCCTTCTCTGTTGTTTCTTTCTTGATAAATCTTTGCCTCAATAGACATTTTTAAGGTGGCAACACCGGTTTCTTTCTCTCTTCTCCCTGGTATTTTGTATACTCCTCGCTGTCTAGTGTGTTATGACACTAGTACCTTACAACCCTACAAGAGCACTACGCTCCTAGAATGCAGGGTTACTTGTGGTTTCTAGAGTCTCTAAAAGTAGAACGGGAGCCAGAGCGTTCAATTATCAGGCTCCTCTCCTGTGG
>NC_045755.1:765651-767141 GCF_008692095.1 Etheostoma spectabile
CAGTTTGGGTTCAGGAGGCAGACACCGTCACCACATTTAAGAGTAGGCTTAAGATTTTCCTTTTTGATAAAGCTTATTGTTAGGGCATGAATTGAATATTGTTAGGGAGTGAGGAGTCGCAGCGTCCGCCTAACCCAGCCCACCTGGGATCGGGCTGTATGCCAAGTCTCCCAGTTTATTATATTCGATTATATGATAGATAGATCTGACAACTAGACGAGAAGCAGGGGGGTGGGTTAGCGCGGACGCTGCGACTCCTCACTCCCTAACAATATTCAATTCATGCCCTAACAATAAGCTTTATCAAAAAGGAAAATCTTAAGCCTACTCTTAAATGTGGTGCCGGTTGTCTGCCTCCTGAACCCAAACTGGAACCCTGGTTCCACAGGAGAGGAGCCTGATAATTGAACGCTCTGGCTCCGTTCTATTTAGAGATCTAGAAACCACAAGTAACCCTGCATTCTAGGAGCGTAGTGCTCTTGTGGGTTGTAAGGTACTATGAGTCTTTAAGATAAGATGGTGCCTGACCATGAAGAACTTTGTAGGTGAGAAGAAGGATTTTAAATTCTATTTGGATTTACAGGAAGCCAATGCAGAGAAGCTAAAACAGGAGAGATGTGGTCTCTTTTCTGGTTCCTGTCAGAACACGTGCTGCAGCATTCTGGATCAGCTGCATAAAGACTATGGACTTTTTGAGCAGCCTGATAATAAAGAATGCAGTAATCCAACCTAGAAGTAAACAAATCCATGGACTAGTTTTTCTGCTCTATTTAGAGGATATTCCGATTTTTGCATATTATATAGGTGAAAATAGGCAAGCTTGAAATTGGCTTTAGTGGGAATTAAAGGACATGTCCTGATCAAAGCTAACTCCAAGATTCCTCACAGTGGTGCTGGAGGCCAGAGTGATGCCACACAGAGTAAATATATCTTGGATAATGCGTCACGGAGGTGCTGGGTCGAGAGCAATAACTTCAGTTTTATCGAGTGTTAACATTAGAAATTACGGTCATCCAGGTTTTAATATCACTGAAGGCACATTTATAAGTTTAGCTAACTGATAGTGTTCATCGGCTGGATTGTAGGATATAATTGAGTGAGTTATTGCCTAACAATGAAAGTTTATGGAGTGCTTCCTGATAAATTTGCCTAAAGGAAGCATTATAAAGGAACAAGATTGGACCAAGCACAGATCCTGTGGGACTCCATGACTAACTTGGCGGTGCACAGAGGATTCATGTTAACATGAACAAACGAGATCGATCTGATAAACAAGATTTAAACCAGCTTAGAGCAGTCCTTTAATGCCAATTAAATGTTCCAATCTCTGTAATAAAATATGATGGTCAATGGTATCAATGCAGCACTTAGATCTAATAACACAAGTACAGAGATAAGTCTTTGTCTGATGCAATAGGAGGTCATTAGTAATTTTCACAGTGCTGATCTCTGTACATATGATTAACTCTAAATCCTGCCTGCCCTCCTCC
>NC_045755.1:767166-768508 GCF_008692095.1 Etheostoma spectabile
TCCGGTTGGGGAGAGTTCTAGCCTGACCAGGCTCCTCTCTTTACCCTGTCTCTCTTGGGTATGATTTGATAAAGCTTATAGTTACGGCATAGAATTGAATATTGTTAGGGAGTGAGGAGTTGCAGCGTCCGCCTAATTCGGCCCACCTGCTTCTCGTCATAGTTGTCAGATTTATCTATCATATAATTAATAATATAATAAAACTAGAGGGAGACTTGGCATAGAGCCCGATCCGGTTGGGTAGAGTTCTAGCCCGACCAGGCTCCTCTCTTTAACCTGTCTCTCTTAGTTATGCTGTAATAGTTTTAGCTCAGTGTGTGCAAAGAAGTCCCCAGCTGTCTAAAACCTTAACGCATAACTAAGAGAGAAGGGTTTAAAGAGAGGAGCCTGGTCGGGCTACGAACTCTACCCCAACGGATCGGGTTATGCCAAGTCCCTCTAGTTATTTATTATATTATTTATTATAGTAATACTGAAACTATGACGAGAAGCAGGTGGGCCGAATTAGGCGGACGCTGCAATCCTCACTCCTAACAATATTCAATTCATGCCGTAACATAAGCTTTATCAAATCATACCCAAGAGAGACAGGGTAAAGAGGGAGCCTGGTCAGGCTAGAACTTCCCCAACCGGATCGGGCTGTATGCCAAGTCCCCTTTAGTTTTATATATTTTGTTATATGATAGTAGATCTGACAACTATGACGAGAAGCAGGGGGGCTGGTGGTAGGCGGACGTCTGCGAATCTCACTCCCTAACAATATTCAATTCATGCCCTAACAATAAGCTTTATCAAAAAGGAACTTACGTACTAAAGCCTAGAACTTATCAAATGCCCTGGATGGCAACGGTCTCGTTTGCCTTCATGAACCCTAAACGTCGAGAGAACCTGGGTCATCAAGCAGACAGAGACAGAAGGTGGCGAACCTGGATACACGTGTGAAGTCGGCTCCTTGTCCATTAGAGACTATAGAAACCAAAAGAAACCCTGCATCTAGGAGCGTAGTGCTCTTGTAGGGTTTGTAAGGTACTATGAGCTCTTTAAGATAAGATGGTGCCGACCATGAAGAACTTTGTAGGTGAGAAGAAGGATTTAAATTCTATTTGGATTTTACAGGAAGCCAATGCAGAGAAGCTAAAACAGGAGAGATGTGGTCTCTTTTCCTGGTTCCTGGCAGAACACGTGCTGCAGCATTCTGGATCAGCTGCATAAAGACTTATGGACTTTTTGAGCCAGTGATAATAAAGAATGCAGTAATCCAACCTAGAAGTAACAAATCCATGGACTAGTTTTTCTGCTCATTTTTAGCCAGGATATTCTGATTTTTGCAAATTATATAGGC
>NC_045755.1:768533-768693 GCF_008692095.1 Etheostoma spectabile
TCCTCTCTCCTCTATCTTTCTATCTTTCCATTTATGTGCATCCATGTCCCAGAAATGCATGTTGCTAACCTAGCTCTGGGGAGTCATTCCCCGGAGTCGTTATGTTCTTTTTCCCAAGCATGTTCCCTCGGATCAGAGAGGCTCCAAAATCATGGTAGCA
>NC_045755.1:768703-768861 GCF_008692095.1 Etheostoma spectabile
TGGTCCCGCTACACGTTCTGTGATACCATGTTCATCCTGCTACGTCCTGCTGTGCCCTGCCACGTCCTGCTGTGCCCTGCCACGTCCTGCTGTGCCTTATAATGCCAAACAGTGCCCTGCTTTGCCATGAACTACAACAAAGAACTGCTACAAACTAC
>NC_045755.1:768871-768947 GCF_008692095.1 Etheostoma spectabile
ATTTTTGTTATTTCCACTCTTCATTCTAACCCCAATCGGCCCGTCAGAGCCAAGAGCCTGGGTCTGTCCGAGGTTT
>NC_045755.1:768957-769082 GCF_008692095.1 Etheostoma spectabile
AAAAGGAAGTTTTTCCTTGCCACTGTCGCATTGTTGCTTGCTCTGGAGGAAACTACAAGAACTGTTGGGTCCTTGTAAATTCTGGAATGTGGTCTATACCTCCTCTATCTGTAAAGTGTCTCGAG
>NC_045755.1:769092-770310 GCF_008692095.1 Etheostoma spectabile
TTGTTATGAATTGATACTATAAATAAAATTGAATTGAATTTTACAGCGATTCCCACGCTTGACGCGCGCACACACACGCACGCATGCGCGCACGCAAACAAACACACACACACACACACAGGGGCGGCTGTGGCTCAGTGGTAGAGCGGTTGTCTGCCAATCGGAAGGTTTTTTGTGTTCGATCAGGTTGTGGTTCGATCCCCCCCTGCAGTCATTGTCGAAGTGTCCTTGGGCAAGACACTGAACCCCGATTTGCCCCCGGGTGCTGCGCATCGAGTGTGAATGTTGTATGAATGTTTATCTGATTACAGGTGCACCTTGTCCGGCAGCCCCCGCCACAGTGTATGAATGTGTGTGAATGGTGAATGTTTCCTGTAGATGTAAAAGCGCTTTGAGGCAGTTTGTAAGACTGGAATAGCGCTATATAAATCCGCCATTTCATTTACATTTACACACACACACACACACACACACACACACACACACAAAGAGGATCACCAACGGCCGCTGGGGCAGATGAAGTCACGTTAGTCTTGTTACTGTAACTAAGGCTACTAGGCCTGTAACTAGGCTACAATAAAACCTTTGTGAGTAAAAAGTCAGTACTTATCAACACACTCACCTATATAGACAGGCACAAACATGTAGAAAGCGATATTTCAATCTGCTCTGTCTGCTCAGTCCACTGGGCACACACATGTCTGTGTGTGTTTATCTGACGAGCAGGTGGCAGTCTCGGCTACAGTGTATGAATGTGTGTGAATGTGTGAAACTCCTGCACTATGTAAAACGCTTGGAGTAGTTGTTAAGACTAGAAAAGTTCTATATAAATATTGCCCAGTTACTTAGTTTGCTGGGAATCTTGAAATTTGGACAAATTCTTATAAACGTAACTGCTGGGTAAATGAACCAGTGGTAAATCTATGGATATATTAAAAGACCAAAACAGCATAGCATGTGGCTACTTGATATGCACCTGAATGACGCAATGTTATGTTTGCCTTCTTCATTCTTGATGATGATGCTGGTTGTATTATTTTGCAACAGCAAATGAGACATACATGACGACTGCATGACCTACTTATCAGTACATTCATCATTAAAGCTGGGCTTTCCCATGGCAACGTTTTGCTTCAGCCTCTTTGACAGTGACATGTTTACCTGACAACGGCCGTTTCTTCTGAAAGCATTTTCCACCAATCAGGACGCTGCATACTA
>NC_045755.1:770320-771363 GCF_008692095.1 Etheostoma spectabile
ATGTTTCAGTAATCACAGACTTTAACCATCACTCCTCAGTGAACCGCCTCCTAGTTAAAGAGACAGTCATTGTGGAGTTTCCATGTTTTTTTTAGGAGTTTGCTCACATTAATACAAGAAAAGAAATTCAGTAAGAAAGTGAACATTTCTAAAAAAGAATAGGCATATTAGGTATAAATTCATTGCTAATTTTCGTCTAGCACTAGCAACCCGTAGGACAATGTATTTAGGACATTGGCTAATGAATACATCTAATTAGCTCATATGGCTTTATGACCCCTTGATCTATTCACTACATGGGAGAGATCCCCCCGCACCGTTTTAGAGATTTTTTAAATAACATAACTAAGTAACTTTTACTACTTTTACTAAAAGTACATTTTAAATTAACTACTTATTACTTTTACTTGAGTATTTTTAGATAGGTATTTTTACTTGCACTTGAGTAATATTTTATCAAAGTATTGGTACTTTTACTTGAGACAACCATAATTCCCCAAATCATACATGTTCAGACTTGTTCCTCTTTTGTTGTGGTATGCATTGAAAAGGCATTAGGCATAGGTCAGTTCCTAATGAATGGGCAGCCTTTCCATATCCAGTCCACATTATACAAGCATGATCTAACCACAAAACTCCTCACCCTATCCCACCCTTTGTTGTTGTTTTGAATGTCACAAACTGCAAAAGAAAGTTGCCAGTCATAGAACTAGCTTGAGTGCTTTAGGGTGTGGATTGATATGATATAAGAATGACACTCTGTATCCAGGGAACCAAAAAAAGAAACTCAAACAGGAGGACAATAATCCGCTGAAGGCCCAAAGGAGTTCAGAGCCTCCCGGACAGGCGAACTGAGACTGTTTCCGGTCACCTGTTAATAATTGGTTAACATTTATTTTCATTGTGCTTTCTTTTGGAAGGATGGCTGCCAAAAAATTAACTAGGCTAGAGTAAACGCTAGCTATGAGTTAACAAGAGGGTTGTAGTGGCTGGTGTCAGGTGTGTGCCCCAGTATTTGTGTGTGTGTGTGTGTGTGTGTGTGT
>NC_045755.1:771373-774127 GCF_008692095.1 Etheostoma spectabile
GTGTGTGTGTGTGTGTGTGTGTGTGGGTGTGTCGGACCGCCCTCGCAAAGCTCTGACGTGCAGACAGCAGAGGAACAGAAGAAAGTAGCTGTGCCTTTACCAAAATGAAGACTGAAAAACGAAACTATTTTGGTACAATTAATTACTCGCCATGTGGCCGATAGCCCTCTCCAATTTATTCGCCAACTGAAAATTGACCCGTATTTGGACACTGGAGAGCGTTAATTTCTTACGCTGAGTAATGGCCTCTGAAACATTTTGGGTTCAGGCTCCCAGTAATGCTACCGTAGATGCTTCTTTACCATGCTGATGAAATAGGCTTAGGATGAAATAGACTCCGTCAGTTTGGCTAAAACAATCTTTTCATTCATAGTGCATTTGGGCTATGGCGATGGGGGGGCTGCAGGAAAAAAACTACACCGAGAAGTTGAGCAGAATTCATCTTTTGGAGAAAATCAATTGTGTTACCGGTGATCAGACTTAGCAGTCCGGTGAACGGTGAACCTCAATGCCTCAATTCAGTCTCACCATCTCCCTTTCTTTCTCTCGAAGAACAAATGCTCACCATTTTGCCCAGTACTCCACTTCAGCATGAGGTCTACGGCATAGATGGCTCGGGATGACGGGTAGGAACCTATACCATTAGGAGCCGGCCGAGAAGAAGCTGCCTGGAAGAGCTCCTTGAACGCACAAAATATCTCTGCCTGTGAGAGGTAGGGGAAAGAAAGTGTTAGAAAAGTGCACAACAAAAACAACTGTATTAAATGCATCATCACATATTGGGACATACAAATCCTTTTTTGCTGCATTATTGAGTGACTTTTGATCATTAAAACATTTCATAAGGAACTAAAATAAGACAGATGTTGTACTACTTACACCCACTCTGATTACCATGACAGAAGTGAAAAGACAACAGAAGAAAAAGGACATAATTAAAAAAAGGACCTGAACACAAGAAACATCAGAAATAAGCCCTTCAAAACAACATAACCTGGGATTGACATTGTGAGGCTTGGGACACGCTGGATGGTAAGCAGCCTGATGTACAACAGAACTGCTCCTCCCGACACAGAGCTCAGTTTGTAAAGAGTTAAAAGGCAGGTATTAGATCCTTGTTCAAAGGACCAAGAGTTTACACTTACTTCTACCTCCTTCCATGGATACTGTGGGTACTGCTTCTCAAACATGGGGATGAACTCATCGTAGTGCACCTAGAGACAGAGATTCAAATTCTTATTACCAGACTTATAACAACTTTATGAAAACAGAATGTATTCATGTGGTAGTTATTTTGTTTGATGAGTTTCTCTTCATCATGGTGGCCAATTCAAACCACACAGTGATGGATGTGCAGAGAACCGACTGGATGGTGTCGATGTTGGGCGTCCACTTCATGTCCTGAGGGTTCATGGATCGCTAAAACCAAAAGGATTCCACAGCTAAACCCAGTTCTGTTGAGTATGTTAATGGGGGGCAGTGAGTTAAAAAGACCATTTAAGTCCAGGTTGTTCTGACCACACAAGAGGGCCTCGTCTGTATGCAGACTCGTCACCATCCCAGATGATGGCGATCACTGATTACTTAGCGGACAGGTCTCCTTAGGTGCAGTCGTTGGTGTGAAGGAAGAAGAGCTTTTGGGAGGACACACATCCCTGGGGGGAGCCAGTAGTGGTTGTATGGATGTGCTATCTGTATTTTGTTGAGGTTTGCTCCGTTTATGTCACCAAGAGCAGTGAGCAGTCTGGATGTTTTCTGTTGACAGTTATCAGCCAGGTGCTGTAACACTTCACTATCACAGGCCTGAAGGATGTAAACACCCACCAGAGCAATGGAGAAAAACTCCAGTGGTGGAAAAGGGTTTGCAGTTAATGAAAAGTCTCTAGATGATGACTGCATGGTTTTACATTTCTCTGATCCTTGTCCTGATTGGTTCTGTGGCACATAGAATATTTTTAGGTGATTTGCTGTCATGGTTTGCAGTTCAGGGCCACCATAGGGAAGCCATGGAGACAATGTTATTAAAAGGCAAGAGCGGTTATAAACCAGCTGCTTATCAGCAAGGCAAAAATTCCCCTTTTTCTTGCTCTACCACATATTCAACCATCATAAAGCAAGCAACAGTTTCTTCAAACAAACACCTGGACCCCAGATTACATTTGATCTCACATCATGAATTTGCTTGTGTCTTAACAACTGTGATAGCTTACTGTACGTCAACACCACCGCCGACTTGAGCTGCAGAAGAAGCTCAGGCCGCCTTGTCAAGGACGCTTGTCAAAAAGTACGGGAAAGCTTTTGACGCGTTGGCCAATCTGACGTGGAGGCATCCTCTGTTCGATCATGTTCCACACACGATTGAAGAAAAAGCACAAGCAGCCAGTGCACGGCCAATACATTGACACTAGCAACCTTGTATAAATTACATATATAATGACTGAATTTTTATTGTTTGTTAGGCAGAGTGACCAGTTGCCAGACTCTAATCCAGGGGTCTCAAACTACACTTACCTGGGGGCCGCTGAAGGTAGAGTCTGGGTTTGGCTGGGCCGCATCAAGTGTTCCACAAAAAATGTGTTTCAAGTATTCCCAAAAAAGGACCACAACTGATCCCATCTTCTTTATGAACAGTTCCTCAACATTATGGTTTCTTCATGAACGGTTCTTCAGAACATAGGCTTCTCTTGCTTAATCCTTGCTGCCAGAGACCTTCCTCTCACACAGCTGAGACACATTTGGCTTGAGGGAAGAAAC
>NC_045755.1:774137-774686 GCF_008692095.1 Etheostoma spectabile
TTGAAACCCTCAGTATGGCTTGAAGATGTCCATCAGTAAGTCTGGACCTGTACTTGGACTTATTGAAGTTCATGGTGGAGAAAAGCTTTTCACATAGATAAGTGCTCCCAAAAAGGCATATGGTCTGCTTGAACATCCTGGAGAGCTCAGGGAAGGTGGGTGGCAATTATCTCAAAAATTGTCCAAGCTTGTCTGCATTTCCACTCACCTCCCTGAACTTAACTTTGAGTTCAGAATTGCACTGCAGGTCAATAAGCTCCATTTGAAGTACAAGAGAAGCATCTTGCACATCGAAGGAAAAGGGGTCAGCCAAAATTTGAAAAATAGGCAGCACTGACAAGCTGCCCCTGGCCTTGTAACTTCTTGTTCAGTATATTCAGCTCCTGTGTGATGTCAACAAGAAAAGCTAAGTCCATGAGCCATTTGGGATCACTTAAGACAGGAACAGCCATCCCATCCTTCTCCATGAAGGATTTTACTTCTGCTCTCAACTCAAAAAACCTTATCAAGACGCTTCCCCTACTGAGCCAACGTACCTCAGTGAAGTAG
>NC_045755.1:774696-775527 GCF_008692095.1 Etheostoma spectabile
CATATTCTGACTCTATTTCCTCCAAAAAGGCGCGGAACTGCCGGTGCTTTAAGCCCCTAGATCTGATGTGGTTGATGCATTTCACAACAACAGACATCACATTGTCAAACCTTAGGCATTTGCCACAAAGGGCCTGCTGATGGATAATAAAGTGCAGAGCAATGGCCTCCTCCACATTCTCTGTTTCCAGTTTACTTTGAACAAGTGCCACCAGTCATTTTTCCTTCCTGTCATTATTTCTTTATTTACAGACTCAAGACTCAATGATTTAAAAACAATACAAGAGGGGTTCAGACCATACACAGACATAAATACATAAGACAAACTGATCCCCAACAACATCACAAAAGAAACACACATACATACAAATTTACCAATTGCAATGCTCAATATTTACCAATTGCAATGCTCAATAATTAAAACAAGTACAGGTGCATGTTCCAGTGATTCCATAGTTTTGACATTGATGGTGCTCTGTCGGTTGTTATTCCAGCAAACCTCCTCCATGGCAAACCGGCATCCTCAATAGCACCACACAGATGGCGGAATATCTCCTGAGCGGTGGTCTGACCATGCATTGGAATCACAGTGAGCAACTCCTCAATCACTTCAAAATTGTCGTCAACACCACGGACATATACTGCGAGCTGTGCAGTGTCAGTGTTGTCCGTGCTCTCATCAAGAGCGACTGAGTATGCACAAAAACGTTTGGTTTTCTCATGCAATTGGTCATGTATGTTTTCTGACAGGTCAACAATGCGCTCTGCCACTGTCTTAGCTGAAAGGCTGATATTGCTAAAATGACCCTTATTTTCTGGACAGACTTTACTT
>NC_045755.1:775537-775659 GCF_008692095.1 Etheostoma spectabile
ACATGCACTTTTTGATGAACTCGCCTTCCTTGAACGGCTTCCCGGCCTTTGCAATCATCTCACTCACCACGTAGCTAGCTTCGACTGCTGATTCCTTCTCTTTGTTTGCTTTCTTGAATAAA
>NC_045755.1:775669-775923 GCF_008692095.1 Etheostoma spectabile
GCCTCAATAGACATTTTTTAAGGTTGGCAACCCGGTTCTTTCTCTCTTCTCCCTGGTATTTTGTATACTCCTCAGCATGTCTAGTTGTGTAATGACATCTGATGTTATATTCCTTGTACACTGCAACTTTCTCTGTGCATATGAGACATGTAGGAGTGCCCCTGTGCTCAACAAAAAAATATTCCGTCTCCCACTTTCCGTGAAAATGCCTGTGCTCGTCGACAACCTTTCTCTTTACGGCACTTTTTGAGAGA
>NC_045755.1:775933-777896 GCF_008692095.1 Etheostoma spectabile
TTGGAACTGGGTGATGTAATATATTTTCCTTCACTCCAAAACACGTTTCAAACAAGTGACTAACGTTGCTACTTTCCCCAGGTACTTAGCTAGCTTGACCGTTGACAACAAGCGTTGCTGTCAGGAGACTACTATGGTAGCCCATAAGTGACAAACGCAATGACAAAAAGTTTCAGAACGCGTGGGCCGCACTAACACTTAACTTTGACGTCAAGTAGGGGGCCACAAAATATCATCCCGCGGGCCGCAATTGGCCCTCGGGCCACGAGTTTGAGACCCATGCTCTAACCCTAACCCTGCGGTTATTCAAAGTTTATTACACATTTATCATTGGGTGCCCAGCAGGGTTTTTAGTTTGATGATCAATTTGGTCCATAGATAGAAAAAGACCCCAGACCGGGTTCTTCTGACTAGAGACATGACCAATGCAAGATGAGGTAGGATGACCTAACAGGAAAAAACAACAATAAAAAAAGGTACCTGCTTAAGCTCCACACCATCTGCATAGTTCATGACGGTGAAGTGTTTTTGGTAATCATCAAAATGGTCCAAGGAGAAAGGTCTAGGTAAAAGAAGAAACAGACAACAGCTCCAGGCATGAGAAAGAGTTCACTCTCTATATAAAGATGAATACTTTATCATCACTACTAATGAAACTAAACTCAAACATTTCTGACATGTTTCAACATCTGTATTGTTCATAGAGACAATAAAGTCATGGGCTTAACGACTGCATGTTGGTGGGTTAGTCAGCCCACCCCTTTGTTCCAGATTAAATACCTCGCTACTTTTTGGATGGATTACTATTACATTTAGCACAGATGTTCATGGGTCGGTGGTTTAATCCCAGGCTACTCCGGCCACAGTCTCCCTGAGCAAGACACTGAATCTCAAGTAGCTCCCCGGATGCTAACTTAGTTTTACAGTAGAAAAATAAATCCTTAGTTGGTCACTTATTAGCAATGGCAGATCTGGCTCTTTCAGAAGACCTCTATGCGCTGGTTCAACAGTGCATCGGATTGATTACCTCACTAAGTTCTACCTCACAGCTCACGGTTGCCTGGCTCTGACTCAGGAAAAAACACTGCAGAGTAGGAGTATAGCATACATATGTCAAGGACGTATAAATTAAACGAACTGGAATCAAATTTAATACAGCAACACTGCTGACCACACATCAGTGATCGCTTTCTATTCGGCATTCTTCTTAAAGCCTAATACCAGTTTTAAGGCTGCCAAATATGACACAGGTTACTGCAAATTAAACTGAGATGTCAGGGTTTCAATCTCCACCTCTGAAAAGTGGTGCTTCTTAGCCGGATTACGTCTGGCCATGTCGTAAATAGTAGGGGCGGGGCTATTTAAATTACGATCGTTTCCAGCTGCTGCATTTATCAATGTACGACCAGTTTTATGCTCTGATTGGTGGGATAAGAACGTTTCATGAATCACACGTGAAGCCTGAAGATCTTGAGTGCGGTCTGAAACAAAACCAAAATAAAACTGCTGAGGATCACCGCTAAACACATTGGTGTTGTGTACATGAATGTATAACATTAAATTGTTTCCATCTGAATTCCGAAATCACGATTCTATTTCTTTAATTGCTTTTTGAAAGATGTTGCAATTGTTGAATTTAAACAGTGAAACAAATCAACAGTGCAATCACGTAGAACTGTGAAATTTCCCTTAAATACGTTACCCGTTTAAAGTTTTGTTTTCATTCAGAACACAAGTAGAAATAAGAGTTTACATTCAAAGCGTAACATGCAAATTAATCATTTGGCTGTTTTTGTGATCATTAGGAGCCGAAATTGCAATTAAATTTCGATTATTACACAGCCCTAGTTTGGACCCTTCATAAATTATATTCATTCATCTAGGCCAAATTAATGGGTGAAGCAGCTTTTGTATGATCTCTATTAAAATATCTTAGTTATAGTTACTATATATATATATATAT
>NC_045755.1:777906-778417 GCF_008692095.1 Etheostoma spectabile
ATATATATATATATATAGTAATATACTATTAGTTATTTTTTTCTAAAAAAGTGAGATTCAGCCAGATTGAAAGATTACAAAAGGACACTTTATACACAAAAATACAATTGAGTATAACATCCCAATCCATTGCTGTTAATGTATGTATGTAAGTGCGTACCTATTAGCAAAGCGCAACCAGAAGACGTTGTAGGCATAGAGACGCAGGGGCTGCACAGAGCGCAACATCAGCATGTATCGAATGTCAAACTTCACCATTCCCACCTCTTCTCTGTTGAACAGCACTGGATCTTCAATGTACTTACACACAACCTGGAAAACAAAGGACAAATGCACAAAGTCAGAGGTAACAAACCTCACAAATAATTGATTTGTCTTGAGCAATGTTTTAAGTGTTTTAAAAAAAAATAATCAAGCTTGTGCATTGTAGGAATTCAGTTCTATTTAGGCAACACAAGGCCAGGAAGGCTACTTTGTTGTTTTTCATAATCTGAGCCAGTGGAAGCATGTA
>NC_045755.1:778427-780878 GCF_008692095.1 Etheostoma spectabile
AGAAGAGGCCCCAGAACGGAGCCTTGAAGAATTCCGCACGTCATATTTATATGCTCAGATGCATAATTACCTATAGACACAAAGTAGTCCCTATTTTTTAAGTAGGATTCAAACAAGTTTAGTACTGAGCCAGAAAGGCCAACCCAGTTTTCCAGCCGGTCTAGTGATATATCATGGTTGATCGTGTCAAATGCAGCAATGATTTTACTTAAAAATGGAAGGTTTGATATCTGCCTATAGCTGCTCTTTAGTGACATGTCAAGATTGTTCTTTTTTTAAGAGTGGCTTGATGACTGCCCTTTTCAGGGCCTGTGGGAAAATAACTGAAAGAAGAGATGTGTTCACAATCTGTAGAAAATCTGAAGCCAAACAATTTGAATTTTTTTAAAACGCTTGTTGGTAGAATATCAAGGCAAATAGAGGTTTTCCGATATTGTATAATGTCCTCCAGGTCTTTATGGTTGATCGTATGAAATTGCATCATATTGAAATTTATACACATACACATATCCTGTACATGATATGGAGGCACTGATGGTTTGTCTAATTTTCTGAATTTTGTCTCTGAAGAAGATGGCGAATTCATTTCAGGCCTTGGTGGGGAAAAGTCCAGATGCTTATATCGGGAATGATATCTGGAAATGATGACACTTCAGACAAGAGTCTAATGATTTCAGGTTAAATGCAGCTTTATTCAAATAGGAAACAAGTTTCTTTTGAGAGGGAGAACAGTTCGACCGAGGTTTCTCTCATAAAATCAGAAATGACCCACTCATATGCGTTTCAGGGGCCCCACATTTGGAAACCCACTTTGATGAGATCACAGTCAGGTTCATGTTCACAGCAATTATACTCAGGTGTCATGGTAGGCCCCATGGTAAAGAGAATATAGCCTGGGCTGTCTGTTATGTCACTCAAACATGTAATTTGATTGATTGTCTGCAAGTTTTTGTGACATCATAACTGATGGGCAACATGTGTTTGTTAAGCACTAATGGTCTCAAGTCCTATAACTGTCCCAGTACAGTATGTTAGTGAAACCAAACAGTAGCAGTTAAAAATCTGTTACTCAGCATCGCCAGTTGTCACTGCTAAGAGGGTCTAAGGTCAAAGATCATTCTCAGCTGAGAATACACACACACACACACACACACTCACTCAGATGCCGTGTTTTGTGTTTGACCCTAGTCTCCATGTATCATTTTCAAAAAACATGTGTGCCTCTCAATCATGTATTAAACAGAGGTCACCTGGTCAATTTTTCACATAAGGCCATTTTACTCACACACTTCAGAGGGAGAGGAGATAAAGTAGGGTTTTCACTATCTTGCTGACAGAAAATCAAAACAACAAGAGGATTTAGCCTAATAAAACAAACAGAATTTTCTTTAATAACTGTTGGGTTTTAATATTTTTTCCCCAAAAGATATCTCACAACTTCATCCTTACAGTTATCCTGATATTATTCATCTTTCCAAAGCCAATTACAATCTCAGAGGCAAAAGGTTACGGCTCCAGTAACATACAATAAGGCAGAATGAACAGGGCAGTTCATGTTGCATTGACATGATTAATTGGTCACTGCTTTAGTGTTCAGTTCCAATAGGGAGACTTCATCATTGAATTTCTTCATACTGATCTACAGGAAGTGGAAAAAAATAATGGAGAACGAATCGTTGGGGTTCAGGTCTGAGTTGACCCTCGACCCATTTTTTTTCTTGGTCTTGCAATTTATATTTTTTGCCATTTTTTGCAACCTGATCTTGACTTGATCATTCTGAAAAGAAACCTTCACAAACCCATGGATTTCATCTTGTTTAGTCTTCCCTTCAAATCATTTAATAGGCATAACTGCAATGCTACCAAAGGTTATTTCAGACATTGTTACAGAAACAAATGAAGTCTACTAGCCTCTCTGTGTGTCTCTGTGTCTTGCTCCATATGTTTGGCCTTGGAATTTTGTTTATACTTAAAGCAATGTCTTTTGACTGTTATGCTTCCATTTGCATGCCGTTACGCTACAGCTAGAGTTATGACCCCCAGATTTGTTATTTGCAATTGCTCTCTAGTTTGGGGTCTTGATTGTATCGTTGTTCTCTTTACAGACAAGGATTTGCAGGTGCAATTCTCTGATTATGAATGTATTCTGTGATAACCCATCTCTACTGAATCTCATATGTGAAAACACAACAGTCAGTAATATAATAGGATTATTTAACACTGCTGTAATGCAAGCTGTAAGGGTGTCTATTCAGGCTTTTCTTACGTGAAAATTCTGATCCCATGTGTGGTTACAAGGAAGTCTAAAGCAAAGATGAAAGTTGCTTATTTTAATCAAATTTGAAATTGTGGGAACTTTCACAATTTGATCTCATAGCTTCAAAAATATCTAAGCTGACTTGCAAAAGATAATGGGCATGATAGTATTTATTGTACCTCCACTTCTGAATC
>NC_045755.1:780888-783755 GCF_008692095.1 Etheostoma spectabile
TGGGCTGTATACAAGTGAAATACGAAGCACCCTGAGTGTCTTAAATAATAGAATATCCGTCTAAGTCTTTACATACAGTGGTGTGAAAAAGTGTTTGCCCCCTTCCTCATTTCCTGTTCCTTTGCATGTTTGTCACACTTAAGTGTTTTGGAACATCAAACCAATTTAAACAATGGTCAAGGACAACACAAGTAAACACAAAATGCAATTTGTAAATGAAGGTGTTATTAAAGGTGAAAAAAAAATCCAAACCATCATGGCCCTGTGTGAAAAAGTGACTGCCCCCCTTGTTAAAACAACTATACTGTGGTTGTCCACACCTGAGTTCAATTTCTCTAGCCACACCCAGGCCTGATTATTGCCACACCTGTTCACAATCAAGGCATCACTTAAATAGGAGCTGCTTGACACAGTAGGTCCACCAGAAGATCCTTAAAGCACACATCATGCCAGACCCAAGAAATTCAGGAACAATTGAGAAAGAAGTAATTGAGATCTATCAGTCTGGAAAGGGTTATAAAGCCATTTCCAAAGCTTTGGGAATCCACGACGCAACAGTGAGAGCCATTATCCACAAATGGCGAAGACATGGAACAGTGGTGAACCTTCCCAGGAGTGGCCGGCCGCCCAAAATACCCCAAGAGCGGACAATTCTGCAAAGATGAGTGGCCAAAATTCCTCCAGACGCTGTAAAGCCATTGCATGTTATCGCAAACGCTGGTTGCAGTTGTTGCTGCTAAGGGTGGCCCAACCAGTTTTAGGTTTAGGCAATCATTTTTCACACAGGGCCATGATGGTTTGGATTTTTTTCACCTTTAATAATAAACACCTTCTTTACAATTGCATTTTGTGTTTACTTCTGTTGTCCTTGACTATTGTTTAATTGGTTTGATGTTCCGAAACACTTAAGTGTCACAAACATGCAAAGGAACAGGAAATGAGGAAGGGGGCAAACACTTTTTCACACCACTGTAGGGTGGATAACAGCACTGAATTTTGTCTTTTTAAAAAAAAAAAAAATCTGTCTCAGGTAGTATTTCTTATAGTGTAAACAAAATCAACTATGCACGAGAATATAGCAAGTGCATAAACTTGAACAAAAACGTAAAACACTTTTAAATGTTTTGTTTGTTGTGGAAAGTTTAAATTTTAAATGGAAATGCGGTTTATAATGTAAGACAGGAAGGTTTACCCTGGATTTGGGTATTTATTGACTGGTATTTGTGTTATATTTTTCCTCAATACAACAAAAGCAATTTTGTAAAAGGTGCGGATTTCTCCCCGTCATTTTAAGATTATTTTTTGGCCATTTTTAGGCTTTTATTGACAGGATAGGTGCAGGAAGTACAGCCTCTGCTGGGCCTTTTAGATGGTGGTGTCAGTGTTAGGCTCCCACTTTAGATCCTGGGATATAGGATATGTAGGGTCCCTGAGCAGCTCCTTCAGCAGACTGTTACACCCACGGTGTAAGGAGAGGTACCGCAGGTCATTAACCCCGGCCGCTGTCAGACTCTACAACACCTGCACTACCTGATAATGTAGTTTCTGTTCCTGTTTTTCATTTAATTCACACACTGTATATCTTTATCTGTATTTATATTTCCATTACAAGTACTTACTTTTTCAATATTATTAAAAACGCACAGGTGAATATAACTTATATTACGGTTACCTGCTTTTGCATTACCACTTTAATGACATATTCAATTTAATTTTAAGGTCACTTACCACACTGCAATGTTGTTTTCTTGTACTATGGCAAGTGCACTTTACTTTGCAATACCTTTTGTGAAGCCACTTTCCTTTACTTCAGTCTACCTTCTGCACATTGTCTAGTGTTTGCCTGTTTTTGTTGTGTGTTTACTTGTTTGTTTTGCTTTCATTGTAGAGAATGCTGCTGTAATAAGGCAATTTCCCCGCTGTGGGATGAATAAAGTATCATCTAATCTAATCTAATCTAGAATGGATCCCAGAAACCTGAAGGATTCCACAGCTGACAGGGCTGTTGAGTATGGGATGGGGGGGGAAGAGTGTGTGCGTGTGTGTTGGGGGTGCTCCTCCTGAAGTCCACGATCATCTCCACAGTTTTTAGGTGGACACCGTATGGGTGAGGGAAGGTGACTGACTGAAGTGTGAGTTGGTGAGTTTGTGTAGGGGAGGGGTGTGACTGTGGGCTTTTCAAACCTACAGTAAAATCCATTCAGCTCGTCAGCCAGTTGTTCAGAGCCAGTGTTGGGGGGTGGTCTTCTGTAGTTTGTTTGTGTCTGCAGGTCTCTCCACACTGACCGAGGGTAGCTGTTTGGGAAGCGGTGGGAAGCTTATCAGCATTGCTCCTCTTAGCTCCTTTGATCTCTTTGGTCAGTGTGTTCCAGTCCCCACTCCTGAAGACATCCTCTTTGGACTGACAAAGCTGCCGGAGTTTTGCTGTGAACCAGGGTTTTTGGTTTTTGTATGTGCAGAAGGTTTTAGTTGGCACACACATGTCCTCACAAAAAACTGCTATAAGATGTCACAGTGTCAATTAGTTTGTCCAGATCAGTGGCTGCAGCCTCAAAAACACTCCAATCAGTACAGTCAAAGCAGGCCAACGAGTCAAATCCAGCTTCGAGTTGTTGGTCCAGCTTTTCACTTTACAACCAGTTTAGCAGATTTTAGTTTCTGCCTGTATGTCGGGACAAGATGGACCAGACAGTGATCAGAGAGTCCCAAAGTTGCACGCGGGACAGAGCAATAGGTGTCCTTTAATGTAGTAAAGCAGTGGTCCAGTGTGTTAGTGTACCTCCCTCCTGTTCTTTTTCTAACTTCGTTCGGTGTTTCACTATGGGAATCGCCTCAGCGTGACCAACTATGGAAGCTCCAATGACACC
>NC_045755.1:783780-800144 GCF_008692095.1 Etheostoma spectabile
CCGTCTTTCCGTGACAGACAGGTCGAACTGTGCTAGGGCCCACGCCCCCTCATATAATCACGTCGACCGTCTCTTTACAAATCATTCTCGCTTTCTTCCCGTGAAGAAACTATACTAAGCTCCCTCAGCGCTCTGGGTAGTTGGTTGGTTATCTGCTAAACTTTCACAGACGGACCGTTAAGGACCACGTCGCCGAACGCAGTTTCCCGACCCAGTCTGGATTTGCTGAGTAAGTACTTTGATTGAAGTTTTCACCTGTAATTACACAGTTAAAGCAGTGTCCGCGTCACGGCGACTGTCTTTTCTGCCAGCTAGTCGGTATTTGCTTCCGCTGCTAGCGGTGAACTCTTATACCTTTGGCTAACGCGTTACGGCGAGCCCCTAGTGTTTGGTTAGCATTTACTTGGTAACCGAACCGTGTACCGGAGTGAGCTAACGTGTTACGACGGGCTAACTCTTTCGTATAAGGTTAAGTTAGCGCGGGCTAAAACCGCGGTGTTACTTTATCTGACAGGCTAACGTGTTACGACGCGCTGTAAGGCTGTATATTTACGCCGCTTTTCTTCCTTTCCAGTATGTCCTCAGCACGGCCCCACCACAAAGGCCGGAGCTGAAGCAGTGAGGCTGTATCCCGCCCGTTGCCCCACGTCATGCGGGCATCCATATCGGGCAGGGACCCTCACCCGATGTGCATAGCCTGCATGGGCGCTAAACACGCTCAGTCGGCGCTGGCTGACCCCCAGTCGTGCGCCCACTGTGCAGCTATGTCGGAGAAAATACTGGAAAGACGGCTGAGAGTGGCCGTGGCTAACAGTCAGGACCCATGTCTGTCGGGAGCCACCCCTAAGGCCACAAGCAGCACCCATCTGCCGCGAGCTACAGCTAGCTGGGCGGACATGATGGACGAGGAATCCCCGGTCATGCCTCCACTTTTCGAGGACCTCCTCGAAGTGGGCCCGGGCGGTGAGGACTCGGATGGTGATGCAATCTCCGATCTCCTCGACATGGATGGAATGGAGGAAGAGGAGGAAGACTCCACATTCCCCATTCCCCAATCAAGGCCCCCTAGTGCATCCGATACTGCTCCCCCAGTGGACAGTAACTTGTACGAGGTCTGTAAACGGGCAGCGGCTAAATTGGGAATACAATGGCCGGCAGCCCAGGACCCCGAGGGGGCGGTGAGAGACCTGTATGATGGCAAGAGGCTCCCACCAGCCCAGCCACCGGCAAAGCAGCTTCTGCCGGCTGTGCCTCCTGTATGAAGGAGATGACCGGTTCTGGTCCAGCCCTTTTAAGATAGGCTCCCAACCAAGGCTGCTCTAAGCTGGAGATCTTCGGGATGGGTGAACTGGGGCTGGCCGAACCCCCAGCGGTGGAGCCTTCAGTGGCTCACCACCTCCACCCAAACCGCCGCTCCCTCTCAGCCTCCCACAGCATTCCTCTCCTACCAACAGAGCGGCTCACCGCCTCTAGTTTCAAGATGTACAGTTATGCAGCGCAGTCAGCTGCTCCCTAAATGCAATGACTGCTGGCTGCATACCAGGCGGAAATCTTGGAGGACATGGGCCGCCAGCTGGACTCAGGAGCACCTAACCCGGTTCTCTGGGACGAAATCTGTGTGGTGAATGACCTGGTGCTGCGCTCCTCACGGGGTGCAGTGCAGGGCTGCGGCCGTGTGATGGGGCTCGCAGTCGCAGGTGAGAGGGCCTTATGGCTGAACCTGTCAGGCCTGAGTGACACACAGAAGGCGGGAGTCATGGACGCAACATATGACCCCACCAAAGGTCTATTTGGCCCAGCTCTGGAGAAGATGAGAGAGGCCAGCACCCTCAGAAAACAGGAGGGTGAAGCCTTCGACCTCTGCCTGCCCCGGAGGCACACACCCCGTCCCCAGCAGGGACAGAGAGGTAGCTTTGCTGCGCCGACAGCAAAAGTAGCGCGCAGCGCTACAAGGCCACAGAGGCAGGCCACTGGTCCACAGACTAGCCAGCAGTCTCGGTCAGACAATTCCAAGCCATGGGGGAAACACTCCTTTGCGGCTGTAGCAGCAAAGAACCGCCACTCCCATCCCGGAGAAGGAAAAGAAGCGGCCATCCTAACCCCCCCAGCTTCTCCCCCACCCCTCCTACAAAGAGAGAAGGTTGGAGGTAGAGAAAGCCCCAGGTTTGTGGTTCGGGGGCCCTGGTGTTACACAGTTCTCCAGGGGACCCCTCTCAGTTTCTCTCCCTCCTCAGCCAAGAGGAGGAGAGTCAGGGGCAGAAAGTGTTAAAGTGTCACCAAGCACGTTTACCATGTTCAAAAGGGAAACAAATAAAGCATGCATTTTCGCATCCAGGTGTAAAGCCAAGGGCGAAATGCTTCCCCCAAAACAAAATAAGAATAACACCCATGACAAACCTGAGCCATCAGGTCCCTGCAGGGGGAGCTCTCGCTCCTCCCAGGGGAGATCGCTCTCTCCTGGCCAGGGAGGTGACGTCACTGCAATGCGACTACAAGGGTCCTCTCTCTGTCCGAGCGGACAGATGGCGCGCATGCGCAGTTCACTCATGGGTTCTATCCACTGTTTGTCAGGGTTACAGACTGCAGTTTGCTATGAAACCACCCAGATTCAACGGTGTGTTAGTTTCTATGGCAAACGGGGATGCGGCACAAGTCCTACAGGACGAGATAACATCCCTATTAAACAAACAAGCGATCAGAGCTGTGCCGAGCGAGGAAACGCATCAGGGGTTTTACTCCCGCTATTTCCTCATTCCCAAAAAAAGGGAGCTCGTTGCTTCGCCCGATTTTGGATCTCCGTGTGTTAAACAGACATCTACGAAAATACACATTCAGGATGTTAACACACAAAGTGCTCTGTCGTTCAATCCGCCCGGGGGATTGGTTTGTAAACGATAGATCTTTCAGATGCATTTCCACATCGCCATTTATCCTGCACACAGGAAATTTCTCAGGTTTGCGTATCAGGGCAGAGCCTACGAATACCAAGCCATCCCATTCGGGCTGTCATTGCACCGAGGGTTTCACCAGGTGTGTGAGCGGCGCTGTCTCCGTTGAGGAACAGCGGTATCAGAATATTTTCGTACATAGACGACTATCTGGTCTGCTCCCACTCTCGGGAGCAGGCTGTCAGAGATTCCACTACGGTGTTAACTCATCTCAGGGATCTGGGGTTCAACATAAACTGGGCGAAGAGCCGAGTGGAACCCGCGCAATGTACAGAGTATTTGGGTCTCAAAATAAACTCCCTCTCCTATCGCGTCACGCTATCGGAGGGGAGACTAGCGTCTCTGGGGCACTGCCTCTCCCTTTTCCGGCTGAGCAAAGCCGTGCCATTCAGATTATGCCTGCGCCTGCTCGGCCTGATGGCGTCAGCAGTGTCTGTGGTACACTTGGGGCTGCTAATGATGAGAGATTTTCAGCGTTGGGTGGCAGCATTACACATGTGCCCACGCAGTCACCTCAACCGGAGGGTGAAAATAACGCTAGCGTGCATAGCAGCCCTTCACCCGTGGAGAGACACGGTGACTCTCGCGTCAGGTGTCCCGCTTGGGGCGGTGTCATCCAGGGTAACCATGACAACGGACGCGTCCCTGTCAGGATGGGGAGCGACGTTGTTGGGGAGAACAGTGAATGGCACATGGAGCCGGAGATTAGCCCAGGCTCACATAAATGTCTTGGAGCTTATGGCAGTGTTTCTGGCTCTGAAACATTTCCTGCACTTTCTCCAAGGTCGTCATGTTTTAGTGAAAACAGACAATTCCACAGTGGTCGCATACATCAACCGCCAGGGCGGCACTCGCTCACTGCAGCTACACATGTTAGCTCGCAGGGTGATTTTGTGGAGCAGTGTGAGACTGCTTTCTCTCCGAGCAACACCTGCCGGGCGTTTAAACAGAGGGCAGATCTCCTGTCACGGGGGAATCCTCTGTACGGAGAGTGACTCTCCACCCACAAGTGGTGGAACAAGTCTGCGGAGATACGGTCGAGCAGCCGTAGATCTCTTCGCCTCGCAGGAAAACACACAGTGTCCAATGTTCTTCTCTCTGTCAGACGTAAATGCACCGCTGGGTGTGGACGCTCTAGCTCACCGTGGCCAAACGTGCTGCTCTATCATTTCCCCCCCTCAGTCTCATCTCTCCCCTCTGGCGAGGGTGAGAGGGCAGGGCCTATCGTTAATCCTGATAGCGCCGCGGTGGCCATCCAGCACTGGTTGGCGGAGATAATACAGCTCCTGGTGGGAGAGCCATGGCCTCTCCCCATACCAAGACCTCCTCTCCCAAGCGGCGGGGAAATTTACCACCCCCACCGGACCGCGTAGCGCTCTGGCTTGGCCCTTGAGAGGTGGAACCTGAATGCATCAGGCCTGCCAGCAGGTCATTGACACCATTCAGACGCAAGGGCCGCGTCCACCCACTCTTTACAGCGAAAGTGGCGGTTTTTGAGGAGTGGTGTGAACGTAGATACAATCCCTTTTTTAGTGTTCTGTGGTGGACCTGCTGTGTTTCCTACAGTACCTGATGGATGAAGGAAGAGCTTTCTCCACAATAAGGTGTACTTGGCTGCTGTCTCAGCCTGCCACGTGGGTTTTGGGGATAAGCCCGCGGGGCAACATCCCTTGGTTTGTCGGTTCATGAAAGGGCACGTCGCAAGCTCCAGTTTCCAGGCCCCTGGTTCCTCTATGGGACTTATCGGTCGTGTTGGACGCCTCTCTCATCACCCATTTGAGCCTATGGAGCGGTGGGGATGAAGTTTGTCTCTCTTAAACAGCTTTGCTCTTGGCTTTAACCACTGCAAAGCGAGTGAGTGATTTACAGGCTTTTTCTGTTCAGCAAACCTGTCTCCAGTTTGCCCCAGGGCTCTCTAGAGTCCGTTTGCGCCCAACCCAGCATTTGTGCCTAAAGTGTTGGAGTCAGCCTACAGGTGCCCCTCAGTGGAGCTCCGGGCTTTCCACCCCCTCCGTTCTGCTCAGAAGAGGAGAAGGCTTCACATGTTGTCCCTGTTCCGGGCCTGCACATGTATGTGAGTCGGACGGCTGTGTTCAGAAAAGCTGATCAGCTGTTCGTGTCCTGGGCTACACCCCACAAGGGTAAGCCGTTGTCCCGCCAGAGGCTGTCCCACTGGATGTGGAGGCCTATCATTGGCCTATGAGTGTAAAGTTTGCAGGCCCCGCGGGGTCTGAGAGCTCATTCAACGAGAGCCATGGCCACTTCATGGCCCTTTTCAGGGGTGTTTCAGTGGCAGAAATTTGTGCGGCAGCAAGCTGGGCTACGCCTCACACTTTGTGAGGTTCTACAGCGTCGATGTTTCCGGACCGTCCCTGGCACAGGCTGTGCTGGAGGTGACGGCGCCCGGTTGGTGTGAGTCTCGGTTCAATGTTATTTGGCTTCGGGAGATTCGGCAATCCGAGTGGTCTATATCTCCCATAGTGAAACACCGACCGAAGTTAGATAGAGAAATTTAGGTTACTTAACGAACCCGTTTCTTGATAACAGAGTGAGGTGTTTCACCACATGTCCCTCCTGGCGAGACCGGAAAGAAACCTATCTGGAATGATTTGTAAGGAGCCGTCGACTGTGATTATATGAGGGGCGTGGCCCCAGCACAGTTCGACCTGCTGTCACGGACAGACGTGGTGTCATTGGAGCTTCCATAGTTGGTCACGCCGAGGCGATTCCCATAGTGAAACCCCTCACTCTGTTTCAAGAACGGGTTACGTTAAGTAACCTAAAGTTTTTCCTCTCCGGGACACATCCCTATGTCCCAGCGTTGGTTTGTTGTGTTACCTTGTTTTTTCTGAATATATATTTTAAAAAAAAGTGATCAAAAAAAATATTTAACAATCATTTAGAACAACTTTACAAAATTAACTTTTTAAAGAAGCAACACCGAAGTAGTACTACCTGCCCTATTGCAATAATAGGAAGGAAATGCGGCAAACACCATATAACCCAGATTTGAGCTCATTCAAACAAGACTGTATGACACATATTAAACCCTTGTTGATGGAGACAGCAACTTCTGGCAAACCTAAAAAGAGCTGATGTACTGAGAATGTAATCATAAAAATTTACTTTATAGTTTAAATTAAACAAGTGTAGATTAGTATATTTATACACATGTATAGCCAGGGACAGGAAGTTAAATAGGTACAGTATACATATGTTGCAGAGATAAGAATCAATGAGATCTAATCAATGCATACACTTATTTCAATATGTGCTTGTTAATACAATTATTTCTAATTATTTTATATAACTCTATTTCTTTTATTATGTGCTACAGTCAGTCCAAAGATAGCATGGCAACTGCAGATGCAGGAGACCCATGACAGAACTTGAACCTCACTGAAGTCCCCGGTGTGGAAATATTTTGAATTTCCAGTGAGT
Source organism: Etheostoma spectabile (assembly GCF_008692095.1). Lineage (NCBI taxonomy): Eukaryota > Metazoa > Chordata > Actinopteri > Perciformes > Percidae > Etheostoma > Etheostoma spectabile. The sequence goes on from NC_045755.1 coordinate 790,170, forward strand.
GGTATGTTACCAACGCTTAACAGCCACAGTTTACAGCTTGCCATGTGCGTGTATCATATTTTTCCACTGGCAGGATGAATAACATGGCCGATAATCTCCGCAGCACCACAAAAACATACATTTACTATGTATCTAACTGTAAACTGTTCATTTGGAATAAACTGCAGTTACAAAAGAGGAAATAGATGGCAGGTTATTGGCTTCAAATCATTAAGGTACAGTAATTATGGTTATTGATCGGTTTCACAGCAATGCCCTTTTAAGGGGTAGATGTTGACAGTGAGTTGAGCCAGGCAACCCGGGCCGCCAGTCCCAGGCACAGTGTGGATCACGGGTTAAACTGGGTCCTTCAATGGTGCATGTGCCTGCTGGGGCTGTGGTATTTTCCAAAGCCATTAACATTATGAGTAACTGAGGAAACTATTAGAGAATATAGAGAACAGACAAAGGGAGAACAAGTTAGGGCATGTTCAGCTTTGTGGAAATCATAATGGGCGTACCCAAATCATGAATCATAGAATCATTGGAAGGAATTACTTGGAATTAAAGACATTATGAACATTATTTTGACATTATTTTTTACACAGCTGAGTGCAAAAGAAGGGAGCGTGTTCTCCCGGCCAGGGCGACACGTCTTCTCCCATCTCTGCAAGAAAGAAGACCGCCAATTCATCCAAGCTCACTATTGCATTCAGTTTCACCCTTCAACCATTTTATAGTTATTAGGAACTGAGCAGTATAGATGATAGATAATATTTAAGCAAGTTTGAATTTTTATTTGTGAATCAAGTTTTATCCAGTATCACAACATCAGTTCCTTACTAGTATTTAAATCCTATTAATCTATACATTTTAATCTCAATCATTAAGTTGTATGCTTGCTCAATTTTGCAATAAAGTATATAATATTTGATTAGATAATACTTTTATTCATCCCACAGTAGGGAAATTCCCTTGTTACAGCAGCCGGTTTTCTACATAAAAGCAAAAAAAAAAACAACAAAAAAAACAAGTAAACACACAAACAGGCTGTTAGAGAGTTCGTTTGATTAATGCGCCGCTTGTGTGATGTGAAGTTCAAATATAGTTTGAATGTGTTTTTATTTGAGTAATGTCTCTGTCTTTTTATCTTAACGCTTTTCTACTAAATTGTGGTATAACCTTCGCAAACAGGAACACCATGTATGAGTTCTGTGTGTGTGCGTGCATAGGCTGCACACACTGCAGCTTGTGTTCTTCAGAGGTATTCTCAAGTATCCACTGCCTATGTTTCACACTCCAGACAACTGTTGCCACTCCCACGTTGTAAATCTTCATTGTAACTTGCTTCACTCATGCAATAAAAAAAGACTGCACCGGGGGAAGAAAGTTAAGTTGCTCAGGGATTGTTAGAGGTGACATTCAGAGGCTTCCCTGCATCAAGAAAACTTTATCTCGTGTCCTGTCTTCTGTTGGTACTGGAAAAAACTTGGTTACAAACTTAAAGGAAGGCCTAAAAGGAAGTTTTTCCTCGCCACTGTCGCACTGTTGCTTGCTCTGGAGGAAACTACTAGAACTGTTGGGTCCTGTAAATTCTGGAGTGTGGTCTATCTGTAAAGTGTCTTGAGATACTCTTGTTATGATTGATACTATAAATAAAATTGAATGAAAATGAATAGAAACTACAACATTATCAGGTGGTGCAGTGTTGTACTTCTGACAGCAGCCAGGATGAACAACTTGCGTACCTCTCTTACGCCGGGGATGTTCAGTCTGCTCGGAAGGAGCTTCTCAGGGACCCCACAGTGTCTGTGGGTGGGAGGGTGTTGTCCTGATGGATGTCCTTAGCTAACATCCTTCTTTCCTCACTTTCTCTACGGGGTCCAGAGGACAGTCCAGGACAGAGCTCGTTCTCCTGATCAGTCTATTGAGTCAGCTGCTGTCCGAGCTGCTCCCCTCCAGCAGACCACAGCATACTGATGGCGAGGCCACCACAGAGTCTAAAAAGTCCTGAGGGAGTCCTGCACACTCCAAGGACCTGAGTCTCCTCAACAGATGGAGGCGACTTGGCCCTTCTTGTAGAGTGCATGGGTATTGTCAGTCCAGTTCATTTATTGTTTAGTGAGAAGTGGGATGTTTCCTCCTAAAGTCAACGATCATCTCCTTCTTCTTGCTGGTGTTGAGCTGAAGCTGGTTGAGCTCACACCAGCTGACAAAGTCCCTGATAACCGACCTGTATCGCCAGATCGTTCCCTCAGAAAACACATCCAATAACGGCTGTGTCATCAGAAGTTCTGGATGTGGCAGTGGATGTGGTGTGTGTTCGAGAGTAGAGGGTGGAAAAGGAAAGGGGAGATCACCGACCCTGAGGGTACTTGTGCTGCAGTGCACCCATCAACAACACACAGGATGGAGCCTCACATACTGGTGGTCTGTTGGTGAGATGTCAGTAGTCCATGTGTTGGGTCCACTCCGGCACTCTCCATCTTCACTCTAAGCAGCGAAGGCTGGATGGTGTTAAACGTACTGGAGAAGTCAAAAAAACAGACTCTCACGTGCTCCCGCTGTCCTCCAGGTGTAGCAGCAATCACTGCGTCGTCCTCCCAATCCCAGGCTGGTCAGCAAACTGCAGTGGTCCAGCTGTGTGCCAAAAGGGTCAAAGGTGACGTAGGATGATCCACTCCATGGTCTTCATCAGGTGAAAGTCAAGGCAACAGTTGAAGTGGTTTGGCTCCTGGGGGGGGGGGGGGGGGCGCGACTTCGGTTACCGGGACCACACAGGAGGTTTCCACAGGGCTGGGACTTTCTCCAGGCTCAGGCTCAGTTGAATAAGTGGCTGATCACACCACATCTCTTCTAAGTTGCTTCTCACTTATCATCTGTATGTAGAAGGGGGTGGCGTAGGTCCTGCGGAGTCCAGGTACTGGAGGATGTGTGTAGGGCCAGGTTGTTCATGTCTACGACCTTTGGCCCTGTAAGCAACCTGCAGGGGGTCCGGAGGGGGTCGGTGATGTCTTTGAGGTGGTGAAGCACAGGCGCTCAAAGGATTTCATAATCACAGATGTCAGAGCAAATGGTCTGGAGTCGTTAGTCCTGTGGTCCTAATGTTGCTCCTCGGATTCTGCATTCATCATTATAAAACTCCTTCCCTCGCTGTTACGGTATACGTCCTTACTCAATATTCTTTACATTTGTGACAACGGTCCAAATTTGTTTTTAAGACACCTGCACATTTAGAAAATACATCAGTACATGTCAACAACATCGCGCTTATTCGTTCCTGACAATATTAGACATATCCACAGGTCAATCTGAAATTAATTTAAAGTTTTAGTAACAAACACTCTAAGGAATGTTTTAAAACAGGGGCATGTAGAGTATACGTTGAATACAGCATCTTACAATACCCATATTTTTCACCCTGTTCATTTTTCTCTCGTATAAATCTCTCCAGTACTACTGGAAGTAGAATCTCTCTCTTTTTAAAAATGACCTCAAAGCTACAGGAAAACCACTATACATTTTTCTTTAAGATTATTTTTTCAGCTTTTCTGCCTTTATTTGACAGGACAGCTGGAAGAGAAAGGGGAGAGAGAGGGGGGAGACTGCAGGAAATCGTCACAGGACCCTGGACCTCTGCGTAAACCTCCCAGTACATGGCCGCCTACTCTACCCACTGATCTAAACAAAGCAAAATGGTTTCCCCTTGTCTAAATACAGTGAAAAATCAAACTAGTGTAGATTATATATGTTAAAAGTTATAGGTGTGATACAAAAGTTTGATTGTGTTTTGCAGTCATTGCAACAGAGTTACGTGCAGTCATAGTCACATTTGCGTTCCCCAAACAAAGAAACTCAGATTGTTACTATAATGCTGTTTTTCCACTTCATGGTACTCCTTGTCTCTACTCGCCTTTTAGGTTTTCCATCATAGAAAAAGTCCCTGGTACCTGCTAATAGGTACATTTTTTAGTACCACCTCTGTCGAGGTTCCAAGCGAGCTGAGGAGATTCAAAGGTGACGTGAAAACCTGCAGACTGCTGAGTGTCGGAGAGAATAGTCACTATTCACTGCGTCATCAGCTGAGTAACCATTAATGGAAAAAACCATAGGATAGTTAGGTCATTAGGTCACAGTCATTGTAAAACACAAGTACATTTAGGAACCAAATGTACCGCTCGTGTGAACAGAACAGGAAACAACACAGCCCTGGGCGTGTGTTGTGAGAAGATAACAGTTTTTGTGCTGGACAGAAAATAATAGGGGTGAAAAGAGAAAAAAATTGCAGCTAGTATCGCAATATTTCCGTACCAATCTGTATCGATACACAGGCGCCAGTATGGATCGTTTTTATATATGTGTTGGTCAGTTTTGTCTGCTTGACAATCCCATTTTGCAGCAAAAGTAAAATTTAAGTGATATGAACAGAAATAGGAAATCTTTTTTATCTAAAAAGATAAAAAAGATTTCCTTTTTGGACACCTTGAAATTGGAAAAATTAGAAGTTAGAAAAAAGGTTATAAATTTCATATAGCACGAATAAGGGGGGTATAAGAGTTCAGGGAAAGGACAGAACGGGGCTCAGTCAGCAGAAGAGATTTGTGGACCGGCTCTGACATATTTCTGTGTAGGGAAACTTAGTGTCTGCTTTGATATGATACAGATCTGTGTCTGTGACTCTCATGCTTGATAAGATGATAACACAACCCTGGCCCAACCATGGTCAGCGTTGTGAGAGAGTAAGCAGGCAGAAGATGTACCAGGTTGTTATCTGAGCGGCACTGCAGGGGTAAGGGTGAAAAGCTGTATGCATCCTTTCTGTTTCATACAGCAGATCAATGTTGTAATGTTCTTTGTACACAAAGAAAGCGGAATGGAAACAGAAAACACATGCATCCGCAGAATTTCCTGCAGCACCGGAGCAATCAAGGATATAGACTACACGAGAAACCGAAAAAAAATCTGTTATACGTTAAGCCACATCTATAGTGTGTTTCAAGAACATCAACAGTCATGGTTTAGGTGTCATAGCAAGCAACTTAGTGGGTACCAATGGTACAAAACGTCAGTAATTTATGGTTTCAAGGTAGATGGTAAACACTGATAAACTCATTTAAAAAAGGTAAATAAAGAAGTTTTGGTTTCCTGAACTGAAGTTGCATTTGCGATGCTATACATTTTTCTAGGAAAGCGGTTTAAGCTGGTGTCAGTTTGTATGTGTGTGTACGGTACCTTTGGCGTACTCTCTCGTTGTCGTTATGTAGTCTGGTTGTTGGTAATGTGTGTGTCCAATCCACGGGCCAAGTTCCACGGCTTACAGATCCAGTGGTTTATCTTCTCCCCTGAAACATACACCAATACATCTTAATCCTGTTTAGTGTAGATTAGATCACTAACACAGCAGCAATGTGTTTTTGTTTTGGTAATATTAACCTTTGTTGTCTCAGTGATAACACCTGATGAACTGTGGAGCTCTGACTGGAGGTTGAAGGTCTCTGTGACCAATCAGGTTGTGGCCGCCTTTACTCTGCGGGCCACAGCAGCCAAGCAGTCCTTCACAGTGATGATGCTCTCACAGGGAAACTGGTCAGCACACTGAGTGTTTCCTCGTCTTAGTCTCCTGTCAGGAGAAGAGGATGAAATAACGATAAAAACAATATTTTGAAACATGTAATGGTTCTCCTACAAGGGTGTGGACTTGCACAATCCAAACTCCCTTGCGAGGGCAACAGGCTAAGAAAGGTATTGAGCGTCCCTTTCCTAGCAATGTTCTCCCAGGTGTTGAACGGGGGTTCAGCTTGAAAACCCAAGAAACACAAGCTAAAGCTAAATAATTGTACTGCTTGAAATATAACCTCACACAAATATATGTGTTTGCTTGATGTATAACTCTCACCTACAATATATGTTTTTTTTTAATATTCACAGTTGAAATATATAATATATAATATATATTCTATATATATATTATATATTAATATTATACTTAAAGTGTGCCATGTAACCCATATATATTGTTTTGATGAAAGTATGAACTAAATATTAGAAACAGCTAAAACTAAAAACTTATATTCGTAGGTGACCTTTGTCCACATTTTAAGTGTGCTAAGGGTCACTTACTGTAACAAGTGGAACTGGTCTGAACTGGTCATCTGCTGTGGCCACCTTGTGTATAACGTAGTGGTGGAATTACCCTGTTTTCCAGGGAGGGGGTTTTTAGCCTGACTTTTAGTATAAATATGAGTGATGTGGCCACTTTCTTCAGCGGAAAGCATACCCACTTATCGGGTTTTATCTAGCTCTGATTTTGACTCTTTGCTTTTAGGGCAGAAAGGGAAGGGAATATTTTGTTTTTTGTACTTGTTTTTTGATTATTCACTAAATAAAAACCACCTAGCTTGTTGTGAGCTAGGGGACCAAAAGACTGGTATTCCTGATTTTAGTCATTTAATTTTCTCTTCTCACACCTCAGCTTTCCAGGGGTAGAAGTTTCCCTCTCATGAGGGCTGTTAAGACTCCTCTTAACCCCCTGGGCGAGTTGCCGCCCGGCGGGATCGACATTGACAGTCAGACTCCTGTTTTCTCTAGTGGGAGTGCATTCCCATCCGCTCTGCCGGTCAGAGCCACCGAGCGCTTAGCTCTCCGGACGGCGACCAACGAAGGCTAGCGGGCGTCCTTGAGAAGGAGGGGCCTCCGTGACCCTGGAGGAACGGTTCCTAACCTGAGTACTACAGAAAATCATGGTGTGTAAAGATCCCCTCGGCAGTGCTTAAAATTACAGGGGACAGAGCCGTTAGTGGGGGACGTCTGGGGTAAAAATCTGAAAAGGCCTCTTGCTCGCCTCCGGTTCCTGATCCGGACGGGGGCCCTTTAAACTTAGCAGGGTTGTGTTGTCTCTAAGTAAAAAGACTAAAACTAATTAACACTAAAAGTATAATTACTAATCATTTTTAAAAAGTGTTATTAGCGAATCACTGTGTGTGAATCGAAAAATCTAGGCATTATACAATCAGGGAAGTATCAAAGTAACTCCTTTAATTAGGCCAACCATCCGCCCCGCTGATAGTAACGGGTGTTATTACGGCAGAAGCGGGCATAGTAGGGACGGGGTTACTGAGGGAGGTATAAAAGGAGTTAGCCCTCAACCAAACGAAGCGATACGAACACCTCAGTAACCGTCACACCGTCGACACAGGTCCCAGACGGCATGAGAAATATTCATTCTCCTGCGCATTTGGTCTAACCGACTGTCCTCTACCAGTTAGACGTGCCTGGAAAACCACAGAAAACTACATTACAACGGGACACTTTGACGCAAAAGGAGCAGCCGCTCTTTTGTAGGCTTCTCTGGATGCCTAAGCTCCTTACCCATCTATAAGGCTGAGCCCAGCCACCCTAAGAGAAGTCTTATTTGGGTACCCACAATCTCTTCTTTCTGTCGCTACCTAAAGCTCATGGCCCTTGTTGTGTGGGACATAGACAGGTAAATTAAGTTAAGTTTGTCCTAAGGAAATTTCTCTTTGTCTAATGCTGACAAAGCTGCATACAAACACATACATTATGTTTCAATCATTCAGTTTGTTACAACCGTACAATACATGACAATATCTGTATAACAAGACAACAATGTACAGTACTTTAGGACAAGAAAAATAGAGATTTTCCACTATTGAGAGGATATTGCAAAGACCCCAATATGCACGTGCATCATTATAAAACCATTAAGCCTAGTAAAAGGTATTGCATGAATAAGAGAACAAATTGAGGATTAGAAAATTCCACATGGTGAGTAAAATTAAATAGGTACATTGGTTCAGCCAGCCAAATAGATTGATGAGGACTGTACCGGTTGATGTTGTGTAGTGCTATAAATGTAGGGACAAATAAAAGCTTAAGGCGGGTTACTTTTATACTACTGGCTCTATACGCCAGATGGAAGGAGTTCATATTGATCAAGAGTATGCGTAACAAAGCCTTCAGAATCCTGTGTGCTGTCTGATTACGATTGACTTAAGATGATTGAAGGTATGATGGGATTTTGCCCCATTACTTAATTGCTGTTTTGATTATGTTTGCTTTAATTGGGCTTCCTAAAATTGTTTAGAATTGGTCTGAAAGACACAGCGAATTGTTGGGACAGACTACTTTATGACAGTCAGTCTTTCTCTCGAGTCCGTTGCAATTTAGATGTTCTGCCAATATCAGGCGCAGGTCAAAGCTGATGGGGTCAGTTCGCAGGTCTTGGGGGCTGCACTGGGGGACATTTTCTCAACTAGTAGTTGGGGCATTGCCTGTAGCTCCACAACTGCACGTGTCTTCTTTCTGGTGGTTCTTGCTTTCATAGTGTTTTGCACCTCCCCTGTTCCACTCAAAGTCTGTTCCAAGTTAGCCATGGGAGTTCCTGGTTCCATCTCTTTCCAGGTTGTCTGGAGAAGCGGGACTGTCTGCAGCAAACTGGCTCTGGATTTTAGTCGAGATGGGAGGTGCTGTGTGTCCATGCAGTGGGTCCTGGTCTCAAATCCTGTACTCTCACTCGTCTTGGGGGTGACGATAAGTGTCTGATGGGGGGTGTGGGCGGGGCAATGCCAGCGAGGCGTAGAGCACGGGACTGGCTCGTCTTTATGCATCCGTGATAATGTGGCAGGTGTTGTTGATGACAGTCAGTAGGGGTGTACGCTTCAGAAAATGTCACGATTCAAATCTATTTTTAGGCTTTTTTTTTTTAGCATTTGATTCAAAAAAAGATTCAGTGTGTAAATGTAGTATTTTTTCATGTGTGCGCCACCAAAGCACTTTTCTGAGTATAACTCTCTCCACCCCCACCCCACCAAAAAAAAAAAAGAATGGTTGTTGTATCAAAAGTCGTGGGTCAAACATCGGATAGAAACCAAATCTATCAGTGATTGCAGACACATACAATAAAAAAACATATCATTTCCACCTAGTGGCGCCTAACCAAAGACAAAACTCAAAGCGGAATGATTTGCAGATTTGCTGATTGAAACTGTGAGTCTGCATATCAGGTGTGTAAACAAGTTATGTTTAAGTGGGTAGCCTGCTTTTTAAAACAATATTCATTGCTGTGCGATTGTGCTAAATCTATGATAGTTTAAGAACTTTTTTTGAGAAGAGTAACATGAGACAATGCAACAATATAGTCAAAAGGCTTTTACTTTTATAAGTTAAATAAAGCATGTCAATACTCCTACAATGGCTGCCCGTACTGGATTCTCACTTTTTAATAATGAATGGACAATTTATCCTTAGTTGAAGTGAGTTATGGACGTGGGTTGAGGTGTGAGTAACGTAACTTAGGAACTTATCAGACAACATCGTTTTTACTGCGTACAGCTATTACCAGGAAGTAATCTTGTCTGTATAATGTTTTGATCCTATGGTTGCTAATGATGGCAACAGCAAATATGCTGTTGGATTTAGACACACTAAAGCCTTGGTCATCAGTGACTTTTTACCCAAACCTCGGTGCACGATGACCCACAACGTCCGACCAACACTTGACAACGTAGCTGTGAGTAAGATTAGATTTGGAGTCATCAAAAAGTCCAACATGTGTGCATTATGTAATCAACAGTTAACTGCAGCATATAATAGCGCTTGTTAATAATTACTGTTACACATTCAACACGTTAATTTACACTAGGTAATGTGCACCATTCTTTGAAAAAAAAAGAAGAAAAAAAAACTTTTGCAGTTACATGTAAGTGAACACATATCGGGGTGTACTGAAGAAGCAAATCTCCAGTTAGCTGCGCCCGGGGAAGATAGCTGTTAAGATCTGTCTGGGCCAACTAAGCCAACTCACTTTGACAGAGATTTCGCCGGTTGAGAAGAGGTTTTTGAATGATGCTGTGCCATCCCTGTGCCGAGCGAGGAAACGCATCAGGGGTTTTACTCCCGCTATTTCCTCATTCCCAAAAAAAGGGAGCTCGTTGCTTCGCCCGATTTTGGATCTCCGTGTGTTAAACAGACATCTAC
>NC_045755.1:800530-805563 GCF_008692095.1 Etheostoma spectabile
GGGATCTGGGGTTCAACATAAACTGGGCGAAGAGCCGAGTGGAACCCGCGCAATGTACAGAGTATTTGGGTCTCAAAATAAACTCCCTCTCCTATCGCGTCACGCTATCGGAGGGGAGACTAGCGTCTCTGGGGCACTGCCTCTCCCTTTCTCCGCTGACCAAGCCGTGCCATCAATTATGCCGCGCCTGCTCGGCCTGATGGCGTCAGCAGTGTCTGTGGTACACTTGGGCGCTAGTATGAGATTTTTTCAGCGTTGGGTGCAGCATTACACATGTGCCACGCAGTCACCTCAACCGGAGGGTGAAAATACGCTAGCGTGCATAGCAGCCCTTCACCCGAGAGCACGGTGACTCTCGCGTCAGGTTCCCGCTTGGGGCGGTGTCATCCAGGGTAACCATGACAACGACGCGTCCTGTCAGGATGGGGAGCGACGTTGTTGGGGAAACAGTGGGAATGGCACATGGAGCCGAGATTAGCCCGATCACATAATGTTTGGAGCTTATGGCAGTGTTTCTGGCTCTGAAACATTTCCTGCACTTTCTCCAGGTCGTCATGTTTTAGTGAAAACAGACAATTCCCAGTGTTCGCATACATCAACCGCCAGGGCGGCTCTCGCTCACTGCAGCTACACATGTTAGCTCGCAGGGTGATTTTGTGGAGCAGTGTAGACTGCTGTCTCTCCGACGACACACGTGCCGGCGTTTTAACAGAGGGGCGATCTCTGTCACGGGGAATCCTCTGTACGAGAGTGGACTCTCCACCCAGTGGTGACAAGTCTGGCGGAGATACGTCGAGCAGCCGAGATCTCTTCGCCTCGCAGGAAACACACAGTGTCCAATGTTCTTCTCTCTGTCAGACGTAAATGCACCGCTGGGTGTGGACGCTCTAGCTCACCCGTGGCCAAACTGCTGCTCTAGCATTTCCCCCTCAGTCTCATCTCTCCACTCTGGCGAGGGTGAGAGCAGGGCCTATCGTTAATCCTGATGCGCCGCGGTGGCCATCCAAGCACTGGTTGGCGGAGATAATACAGCTCCTGGTGGGAGAGCCATGGCCTCTCCCATACCGCAGAGACCTCCTCCCAAGCGGGCGGGGAAATTTACCACCCCACCCGGACCGTAGCGCTCTGGGCTTGGCCCGTGAGAGGTGGAACCTGAATGCATAGGCCTGCCGAGCAGGTCATTGACACACATTCAGGCGCGCAGGCCGCGTCTCACCCACTCTCTTTACAGCGAAAGTGGAGCGGTTTTTGAGGAGTGGGTGAAACGTAGGTACAATTTTTTTATGTTTGTGGTGGACTGCTGGTGTTTCCTACAGTCACTCTTGAGGAAGAGCTTTCCACAAAGTGTGGTACTTGGCTGCTGTCCTCACACGGTGTTTTGGGGATACCCGCGGGACACTCTGGGTTTGTGTCTCATGAAGGCATCGCAGCTCCCAGTTTCCAGGCCCCTGGTTCCTCTATGGGACTTATCGGTCTGGTTGCCCCTCCTCATCACCCATTTGAGCTATGGAGGCGGTGGATGAAGTTTGTCTTCTTAAAACAGCTTTGCTCTTGGCTTTAAACCACTGCAAAGCGAGTGAGTGATTTACAGGTTTTGTCTGTTCAGCAAACCTGCCTCCAGTTTGCCCGGGCTCTGAGTCCGTTTGCGGCCCCCCCATTTGTGCCTAAAGTGGTGGATCAGCCTACAGGTGCCCCCAGGAGCTCCGGGCTTTCCACCCGCCTCCGTTCGGCTCAGAAGAGGAGAGAAGGCTCACATGTTGGCCCTGTCCGGGCCCTGCACATGTAGTGAGTCGGACGGCTGTGTTCAGAAAAGCTGATCAGCTGTTCGTGTCCTGGGCTACACCCCACAGGGTAAGCCGTTGTCCCGCCGAGGCTGTCCCCTGGATTGTGGAGCCATATCAGGCCTATGAGTGTAAAGGTTTGCAGGCCCCGCGGGTCTGAGAAGCTCATTCAACGAGAGGCATGGCCACTTCATGGGCCCTTTCAGGGGTTTTCAGTGGCAGAAATTTGTGCGGCAGCAACAGCTGGGCTACGCCTCACACTTGTGAGGTTCTACAGGCTCGTTTGTGACCGTCCTGGCACAGGCTGTGCTGGAGGTGACGCGCGCCCGGGTTGGTGTGAGTCTCGGTTCTAGTTATTGTTTGGGCTTCGGGATTCAGGCAATCGGAGTGGTCTATATCTCCCATATGAACACCGACCGAAGTTAGAGAAATTTAGGTTGCTTACGTAACCCCGGTTCTTTGATAACAGAGTGAGTGTTTCACCAACATGTCCCTCCTTGCAGAGACACGGAAAGAAACCTATCTGAATGATTTGTAAGGAGCCGTTCGCGACTGTGATTGGTAGGGGCGTGGCCCCAGCCACAGTTCGACGTCGTCACGGACAGAGTGTGTCATTGGATTCCATGTTGGTCACCCGCGGCTATCCCATATGAACACCTCACTCTGTTATCAAAGAACCGGGGTTACGTTAAGTAACCTAAAGTTTTTCCTCTCCGGGACACATCCCTATGTCCCAGCGTGTGGTTTGTTGTGTTTACCTTGTTTTTTCTGAATATATATTTTAAAAAAAAGTGATCAAAAAAAAATAATTAACAAATCATTTAGAAACAACTTTACAAAATTAACTTTTTAAAGAAGCAACACCGAAGTAGTACTACCTGCCCTATTGCAATAATAGGAAGGAAATGCTGCTAAAACACGCATATAACCCAGATTTGAGCTCATTCAAACAAGACTGTATGACACATATTAAACCCTTGTTGATGGAGACAGCAACTTCTGGCAAACCTAAAAAGAGCTGATGTACTGAGAATGTAATCATAAAAATAATTTACTTTAATTAAGTTTAAAATTAAACAAGTGTAGATTAGTATATTTTATACACATGTATAGCCAGGGGACAGGAAGTTAAAATAGGTACAGTATACATTATGTTGCAGAGATAAGAATCAATGAGATCTGAATCAATGCATAGCACTTATTTCAATATGTGCTTGTTAATACAATTATTTCTAATTATTTTATAATAACTCTAATTTCTTTTATACTTTATGTGCTACAGTCAGTCCAAAGATAGCATGGCAACTGCAGATGCAGGAGACCCATCGACAGAACTTGAACCTCACTGAAGTCCCCGGTGTGGAAATATTTTGAATTTCCAGTGAGTGGTATGTTACCAACGCTTAACAAGCCACAGTTTACAAGCTTTGCCATGTGCGTGTATCATATTTTTCCACTGGCAGGATGAATAACATGGCCGATAATCTCCGCAGGCACCACAAAAACATACATTTATCTATGTATCTAACTGTAAACTGTTCATTTGGAATTAAACTGCAGTTACAAAAGAGAAACTAGATGGCAGGTTATTTGGCTTCAAATCATTAAAGGTACAGTAATTATGGTTATTGATCGGTTTCACAGCAATGCCCTTTTTAAGGGGTAGATGTTGACAAGTGAGTTGAGCGCAGGCAACCCGGGCCGCGCAGTCCCGAGGCACAGTGTGGATCACGGGTTAAACTGGGTCCTTTCAATGGTGCATTGTGCCTGTCTGGGGCTGTGGGGTATTTTCCAAAGCTCATTAACATTATGAGTAACTGAGGAAATATTAGAGAAATATAGAGAACAGACAAATGGAGAACAAGTTAGGGCATGTTCAGCTTGTTGGGAAATCAGAATTGGGCGTACCCAAATCATGAATCATATGAATCATTGGAAGGAATTACATTGGAATTAAAGACATTATGAACATTATTTTGACATTATTTTTTTACACAGCTGAGTGCAAAAGAAGGGAGCGGTGTTCTCCCGGCCAGGGCGACACGCTCTTCTCCCATCTCTGCAAGAAAGAAGACCGCCAAATTCATCCAAGCTCAACTATTGCATTCACGTTTCACCCTTCAACCATTTTATCAGTTATTAGGAACTGAGCAGTATAGATGATATGATATATTTTAAGCAAGTTTGAATTTTTATTGTGTAATCAAGTTTTATCCAGTATCACAACATCAGTTCCTTACTAGTATTTAAATCCTATTAATCTATACATTTTAATCTCAATCATTAAGTTGTATGCTTGCTCAATTTTGCAATAAAGTATATAATTAGATTTGATTAGATAATACTTTATTCATCCCACAGTAGGGAAATTCCCTTGTTACAGCAGCAGCGGTTTTCTACAGTAAAAGCAAAAAAAAAGCAACAAAAAAAACAAGTAAAACACACAAACAGGCTGTTAGAGAGTTCGTTATGATTAATGCTGCAAGCTTGTGTGATGTGAAGTTCAAATATAGTTTGAATGTGTTTTTATTTGAGTAATGATGTCTGTCTTTTTATCTTAACCGCTTTTCTACTAAATATGGTTATAACCTTCGCAAAACAGGAACACCATGTATGAGTTCCTGTGTGTGTGTGCGTGCATAGGCTGCACACACTGCAGCTTGTGTTCTTCAGAGGTATTCTCAATGTATCCAACTGCCTATGTTATCACACTCCAGACAACTGTTGCCACTCCCACGTTGTAAATCTTTCATTGTAACTTGCTTCACTCATGCAATAAAAAAAGACTGCACCGGGGGAAGAAAGTTGAAGTTGCTCAGGGATTGTTAGAGGTGACATTCAGAGGCTTCCCTTGCATCAAGAAAACTTTATCTCGTGTCCTGTCTTCTGTTGAGTACTGGAAAGAAAGTCTTGGTTAACAAACTTAAAAGGAAGGCCTAAAAGGAAGTTTTTCCTCGCCACTGTCGCACTGTTGCTTGCTCTGGAGGAAACTACTAGAACTGTTGGGTCCTTGTAAATTCTGGAGTGTGGTCTATCTGTAAAGTGTCTTGAGATAACTCTTGTTATGAATTGATACTATAAATAAAATTGAATTGAAAATTGAATAGAAACTACAACATTATCAGGTGGTGCAAGTGTTGTAGACTTCTGACAGCAGCCAGGATGAACAACTTGCCGTACCTCTCCTTACGCCGTGGATGTATCAGTCTGCTGCGGAAGGAGCTTCTCAGGGACCCCACAGTGTCGTGTAGG
>NC_045755.1:805573-805649 GCF_008692095.1 Etheostoma spectabile
TGTTGTCCATGATGGATGTCAGCTTAGCTAACATCCTTCTTTCCCTCACTTTCTCTACGGGGTCCAGAGGACAGTC
>NC_045755.1:805659-805787 GCF_008692095.1 Etheostoma spectabile
CTCGTTCTCCTGATCAGTCTATTGAGTCAGCTGCTGTCCGAGCTGCTCCCCCTCCAGCAGACCACAGCATACATGATGGCAGAGGCCACCACAGAGTCATAAAAAGTCCTGAGGAGAGTCCTGCACAC
>NC_045755.1:805797-805969 GCF_008692095.1 Etheostoma spectabile
CTGAGTCTCCTCAACAGATGGAGGCGACTCTGGCCCTTCTTGTAGAGTGCATGGGTATTGTCAGTCCAGTTCAGTTTATTGTTTAGGTGAGAAGTGGGATGTTTTCCTCCTAAAGTCAACGATCATCTCCTTCTTCTTGCTGGTGTTGAGCTGAAGCTGGTTGAGCTCACAC
>NC_045755.1:805979-806316 GCF_008692095.1 Etheostoma spectabile
AGTCCCTGATAACCGACCTGTATTCCAGATCGTTCCCTCAGAAACACATCCAATAACGGCTGTGTCATCAGAGAAGTTCTGGATGTGGCAGTGGATGGTGGTGTGTTCTGAGGAGTAGAGGGTGAAAAGGAAAGGGGAGATCACCGTACCCTGAGGGGTACTTGTGCTGCAGTGCACCACATCAAACACACAGTGATGGAGCCTCACATACTGTGGTCTGTTGGTGAGATAGTCAGTAGTCCATGTGTGTTGGTCCACTCCGGCACTCTCCATCTTCACTCTAAGCAGCGAAGGCTGGATGGTGTTAAAAGTACTGGAGAAGTCAAAAAACATGACT
>NC_045755.1:806326-814073 GCF_008692095.1 Etheostoma spectabile
TCCCGCTGTCCTCCAGGTGTAGCAGCAATCACTGCGTCGTCCTCCCCAATCCCAGGCTGGTCAGCAAACTGCAGGTGGTCCAGCTGTGTGCCCAAAAGGGGTCAAAGGTGACGTAGGATGATCCACTCCATGGTCTTCATCAGGTGAGAAGTCAAGGCAACAGGCTTGAAGTGGTTTGGCTCCTGGGGGGGGGGGGGGGGCGCGACTTTCGGTACCGGGACCACAACAGGCGGTTTCATACAGGGTGGGACTTTCTCCAGGCTCAGGCTCAGGTTGAATAAGTGGCTGATCACACCACAGATCTTCTTAAGTTGACTTCTCACTTGATCATCTGTTATGTAGAAGGGGGTGGCGTAGGTTCCTGCGGAGTCCAGGTACTGGAGGATGTAGTGTAGGGCCAGGTTGTTCATTGTCTACAGACCTTTTGGCCCTGTAAGCAACCTGCAGGGGGTCCAGGAGGGGGTCGGTGATGTCTTTGAGGTGTGAAAGCACAAGGCGCTCAAAGGAGTTCATAATCACAGATGTCAGAGCAAATGGTCTGGAGTCGTTAAGTCCTGTGGTCCTAAATGTTGCTCCTCGGATTCTGCATTCATCATTATAAAACTCCTTTCCCTCGTCTGTTACGGTATACGTCCTTTACTCAATATTTCTTTAAATGCATTTGTGACAACGGGTCCAAATTTGTTTTTAAGACACCCATGCACATTTAGAAAATACATCAGTACATGTCAACAACTATCGCGCATTATCGTTTTCCTGACAATATTCAGACATATCCACCAGGTCAATCTGAAATTAATTTAAAGTTTTAGTAACAAACACTCTAAGGAAATGTTTTAAAACAGGGGCATGTAGAGTATACGTTGAATACAGCAGTCTTACAATACCCATATTTTTCACCCTGTTCATTTTTTCTCTCGTATAAATCTCTCCAGTACTCTACTGGAATGTAGAATCTCTCTCTTTTTTAAAAATGACTCTCAAAGCTGACAGGAAAACCCAACTATACATTTTTCTTTAAGATTATTTTTTCAGCTTTTCTGCCTTTATTTGACAGGACAGCTGGAAGAGAAAGGGGAGAGAGAGGGGGGAGACATGCAGGAAATCGTCACAGGACCCTGGACCTCTGCGTAAACCTCCCAGTACATGGCCGCCTACTCTACCCACTGATCTAAACAAAGCAAAATGTTCTCCCCTTGTCTAAATACAGTGAAAAATCAATACTAGTGTAGATTATTATATGTTAAAAAGTTATAGGTGTGATACAAAAGTTTGATTGTGTTTTGCAGTCATTGCAACAGAGTTACGTGCAGTCATAGTCACATTTGCGTTCCCCAAACAAAGAAAACTCAGATTGTTACTATAATGCTGTTTTTCCACTTCATGGTACCTCCTTGTCTCTACTCGCCTTTTATGGTTTTCCATCATAAGAAAAAGTCCCTGGTACCTGCTAATAGGTACATTTTTTAGTACCACCTCTGTCGAGGTTCCAAGCGAGCTGAGGAGATATCAAAAGGTGACGTGAAAACCTGCAGACTGCTGAGTGGTCGGAGAGAATAGTCACTATTCACTGCGTCATCAGCTGAGTACCATTAATGGAAAAACGACATAGGATAGTTAAGGTCAGTTAAGGTCACAGTACATTGTAAAACAACAAGTACATTTAGGAACCAAATGTACCGCTCGTGTGAACAGAACAGGAAACAACACAGCCCGGTGGCGTGTGTTGTGAGAAGATAACAGTTTTTGTGCTGGACAAGAAAATAATAGGGGTGAAAAGAGAAAAAAAATTGCAGCATAGTATCGCAATATTTTCCGTACCAATACTGTATCGATACACAGGCGCCAAGTATGGATCTGTTTTTATATATGTGTTGGTCAGTTTGTCTGCTTGACAATCCCATTTTGCAGCAAAAAGTAAAATTTAAGTGATATGAACAGAAATAGGAAATCTTTTTTATCTAAAAAGATAAAAAAGATTTCCTTTTTGGGACATCCTTTGAAATTGGGAAAAATTAGAAGTTAGAAAAAAGGTTATAAATTTCAATATAGCACAGAATATAAGGGGGGTATAAGAGTTCAGGGAAAGGACAGAACGGGGCTCAGTCAGCAGAAGAGATTTGTGGACCGGCTCTGACTATTTGTCTGTTGCTAGGGAAACTTAGTGTCTGCTTTGATATGACTACAGATCTGTGTCTGTGACTCTCATGCTTGATAAGACTGATAACACAACCCTGGCCCAACCATGGTCAGCGTTGTGAGAGAAGTAAGCAGGCAGAAGATGTACCAGGTTGTTATCTGAGCGGCACTGCAGGGGTAAGGGTGAAAAGCTGTATGCATCCTTTCTGTTTGCATACAGCAGATCCAATGTTGTAATGTTCTTTGTACACAAAGAAAGCGGAATGGAAACAGAAAACACATGCATCCGGCAGAATTTCCTGCAGCACCGGAGCAATCAAGGATATAGACTACACGAGAAACCGAAAAAAATCTGTTATACGTTAAGCCACATCTATAGTTGTGTTTCAAGAACATCAACAGTCATGGTTTAGGTGTCATAGCAAGCAACTTAGTGGGTACCAATGGTACAAAACGTCAGTAATTTATGGTTTCAAGGTAGATGGTAAACACTGATTAACTCATTTAAAAAAAGGTAAATAAAGAAGTTTTGGTTTCCTGAACTGAAGTTGCATTTGCGATGCTATACATTTTCTAAGGAAAGCTGGTTTAAGCTGGTGTCAGTTTGTATGTGTGTGTACGGTACCTTTGGCGTACTCTCTCGTTGTCTGATTATGTAGTCTAGGTTGTTGGTAATGTGTGTGTCCAATCCACGGGCCAAGTTCCACGGCTTACAGATCCAGTGGTTATCTTCTCCCCTGAAACATACACCAATACATCTTTAATCCTGTTTAGTGTAGATTAGATCATAAACAGCAGCAATGTGTTTTTGTTTTGGTAATATTAACCTTTGTTGTCTCAGTTGATAACACCTGATGAACTGTGGGAGCTCTGACTGGAGGTTGAAGGTCTCTGGTAGCCAATCAGGTTGTGGGCCGCCTTTTACTCTGCGGGCCACAGCAGCCAAGCAGTCCTTCACAGTGATGATGCTCTCACAGGGAAACTGGTTCAGCATCACATGAGGTTGTTCCTCGCTTAGCTTCCTGTCAGAGAAGAGGATGAAATAACGATAAAAACAATATTTTGAAACATGTAATGGTCTCCTTTACAAGGGTGTGGACTTGCACAAATCCAAACTCCCTTGCGAGGGCAACAGGCTAAGAAAGGTATTGTAGACGTCCCTTTCCCTAGCAATGTCTCCCAGGTGTTGAACGGGGGTTCAGTTGAAAACCCAAGAAACACAAAGCTAAAGCTAAAAATATATGTACTGCTTGAAATATAACTCACAGCAAAATATATGTGTTTGCTTGATGTATAACTCTCACCTACAATATATGTTTTTTTTTTAATATAATTCACAGTTGAATATATATATATATATATATATATATATATATATATATATATATATATATATATACTTAAAGTGTGCCATGTAACCCATTAATTATATTGTTTTGATGAAAGTATGAACTAAATATTAGAAACAGCTAAAACTAAAAAACTTATATCTTTAGGTGTGACCTTTGTCACACTTTTAAGTGTGCTAAGGGTCACTTACTGTAACAAGTGAAACTGGTCTGACTGGTCATCTGCTGTGGCCACCTGTGTGATAACGTAGTGGTGGAATACCCTGTTTTCCAGAAGGGAGGGGGTTTTTAGCCTTGACTTTAGTAAAATATGAGTTATGTGGCCACTTTCTTCAGCGAAAGCATACCCACTTATCGGTTTTATCTAGTCTCTGATTTTGATACTCTTTGCTTTTAGGGCAGAAAGGGAAGGAATATTCTGTTTTTGTACTTGTTTTTTGATTATTCACTAAATATAAACCACCTGAGCTTGTTAGCTAGGGACCAAAAGACTGTATTCCTTGATTTTAGTCATTTAATTTCTCTCTCTCACACCTCAGCTTTCCGAGGGTAGAAGTTTCCCTCTCATGAGGGCTGTTAAGACTCCTCTTTAACCACCTGGGCGAGTTGCAGCCCGGCGGGATCGACATTGACAGTCAGACCTCCTTTTTTCTCCTAGTGGAGTGCATTCCCCATCCGCTTGCCGGTCAGAGCCACCGAGCGCTTAGCCTCTCTCGGACCGGCGCCAACGAAGGCTAGCGGGCGTCCTTGAAGGGGGGCCTCCGGTGACCCTGGGAGAACGGTTCCTAACCGTGATACTAAAGAAAAATCATTGGTTGTAAAGATCCCCTCGGGCAGTGCTTAAAATATACAGGGGGACAAGACCCGTTAGTGGGGGACGTCTGGGGTAAAAATCTGAAAAGCTCTTGCCTCGCCTCCGTTTCCCTGATCCGGACGGGGGCCCTTTAAACTTAGCAAGGGTGTGTGTTTCTCTACGTTAAAAAGAACTAAAACTAATTATAACTAAAAGTAATAATTACTAATTCATTTTTTAAAAAGTGTTAAATTAGCGAATCACTGTGTGTGAATCGAAAATCTAGCATTTATACAATCAGGGAAGTATCAAAGTAACTCCTTTTAATATACAACGCTCGATTAACGGGTGTTATTATACGGCAGAAGCGGGCATAGTAGGGACGGGTGTTACTGAGGGGAAGGTATAAAAGGAGTTAGCCCTCAACCAAACGAGAGCGATACGACACCTCAGTAACCGTCACACCGTTCGACACAGGTCCCAGACTGCATGAGAAATATTCATTCTCCTGCGCATTCTGGGTCTAACCGACTGTCCTCTTACCAGTTAGACGTGCCTGGAAAACCACAGAAAATCATTACAACGGGACACTTTTGACGCAAAAGGAGCAGCCGCTCTTTTAGAGCTTCCTCTGGATGCCTAAGCTCCTTAACCCATCTATAAGGCTGAGCCCAGCCACCCTAAGAAGAAGTCTTATTTGGGTACCCACAATCTCATTCTTTCTGTCGCTACCTAAAGCTCATGGCCCTTGTTGAGGGTTGGGACATAGACAGGTAAATATTAAGTTAAGTTTGTCCCTAAGGAAATTTCTCTTTGTCTAAGTGCTGACAACAGCTGCATACAGACACATACATTATTTATCAATCATTCAGTTTGTTACAAACCGTACAATACATGACAATATACTGTATAACAAGACAACAATGTACAGTACTTTAGGACAAGAAAAATAGAGATTTTCCACTATTTGAGAGGATATTGCAAAGACCCCAATATGCACGTGCATCATTATAAAACACATTAAGCCTAGTAAAAGGTATTGCATTGAATAAGAGAATACAAATTGAGGATAGAAGAATTTCCACATGGTGAGTAAAATTAAATAGGTTACATTGGTTACAGCCAGCACAATAAAGATTGATGAGGACTGTACCGGTTGATTGTTGTTGTAGTGCTATAAATGTAGGGACAAATTAAAAGCTTAAGGCGGTTACTTTTATACCTACTGGCTCTATAGCGCCAGATGGAAGGAGTTCATATTTATTCAAGAGTATGCGTAACAAAGCCTTCAGAATCCTGTGTGCTGTCTGATTACGATTGACTTAAAGATGATTTGAAGGTATGGATGGGATTTTGTCCCCATTACTTTAATTGCTGTTTTGATTATGTTTGCTTTATTGGGCTTCCTAAAGATTGTTTAGAATTGGTCTGAAAGACACAGCGAATTGTTGGGACAGACTACTTTAATGACAGTCAGTCTTCTTCTTCGAGTCCGTTGCAATTTCAGATGTTCTGCCAATATCAGGCGCAGGTCAAAGCTGATGGGGTCAGTTCAGCCAGGTCTTGGGGGCTGCACTGGGGGACATTTTCTCACACTAGTAGTTGGGGCATTGCCTGTAGCTCCACAACTGCACGTGTCTTCTTTCTGGTGGTTCTATGCTTTCATAAGTGTTTTGCACCTCCCCTGTTCCACTCAAAGTCTGTTCCAAGTTAGCCATGGGAGGTTCCTGGTTCCATTCATCTTTCCAGGTTGTCTGGAGAAGCGGGACTGTCTGCAGCAAACTGGCTCTGGATTTTAGTCGAGATGGAGGTGCTGTGTGTCCATGCAGGGGGTGCCTGGTCTCAAACTCCTGTACTCTCCACTCGTCTTGGGTGACGATAGATTGTCTGATGTGGGGGGTGGGCGGGGCAATGCCAGCGAGGGCGTAGAGGCACGGGACTGGCATCGTCTTTATGCATCCCGTGATAATGTGGCAGGTGTTGTTGATGACAGTCAGTAGGGGTGTACGCTTCAGAAAATGTCACGATTCAAATCTGATTTTTAGGCTTTTTTTTTTTAGGCATTTGATTCAAAAAAAGATTCAGTGTGTAAATGTAGTATTTTTTCCATGTGTGCGCCACCAAAGCACTTTTCTTGAGTATAACTCTTCTCCACCCCCACCCCCACCAAAAAAAAAAAAAGAATGGAGGTGTGTGTATCAAATCGTGGGTCAAAAATCGTGATATGAACCAAATCTATCATGTGATTGCAATAGACATACAATAAAAAAACAATATCAATTTCCACCTAGTGGGCGCCTAACCAAAAAGACAAAAACTCAAAGCAGAATTTTGCAGATTTGCTGACTTTGAAACTGTGAGTCTGCATATTCAGGATGTGAAACAAGTTGTTATAAGTTGGGTAGCCTGCTTTTAAAACACATATTCATTGTTGTGCTTGATTTGCTAAATTCTATGATAGTTAAGGAACTTTTTTTGAGAAGAGTAAATGAGACATGCAACAATATAGTCAAAAGGCTTTACTTTTATAATTAAATAAAAGCATGTCAATAAACTCTACATGGCTGGCCCTTAATGTGATTCTCATTTTTAATACTGAATGGACAAATTTCCTTAGTGAAGTTGAGTTCGACGTGGGTTGAGGTGGTGAGTAAGTCACATGTAGGAAATTATCAGCAACATCGTTTTTCTGCTACAGCTATGTAACAGGAAGTACATCTTGTCTGTATAATGTTTTGATCCTATGTTGCATTATTATTGCAACAGCAAATTATTTGTTGGATTTAGAAACACTAAAGCCTTGGTACTCATGACTTTTTACCCAAACCTCGGTGCACGATGACACCAGCAGACGTCCTGACCAAACTTGACAACGTAGCTGTGATGTAAGATTAGATTTTGGAGTCCATCAAAACAGGTCAACATGTTGCATTATGTAATCAACACGTTTAATGGCAGCATATTAATAGCAGCTTTGTTAAATAATTACTTGTTACACATTCAACACGTGTAATTTACACTAGGTCATGTCACCTATTCTTTAAAAAAAAAAAAGAAGAAAAAAAACTTTTGCAGTTACAATGTAAGTGAATCACATATCTGGTGTGACTGAAGAAGCAGAATCTCAAAGTTAGCTAGCGCCCGGGGAGAGAAGCTAGGTAAGATCTGTCTGGGCCAACTAAGCCAACTAACTTTGACATGAGATATTCTCCGGTTGAGAAGAGGTTTTTGAATGATGCTGTGCCATCCGCACATACTATTTATGGTAGCTAGGGTATACCTGCTACGGACTGTAGAAATATTTCTATAATCTAGATGTGATATTCTCAGTATTATTATATTGTGGCTAGTGTCTTTAGGACTAAATATTGTTGTCAACGAACCTTTATCACGTGACGGAAATGAGACAAGACGTAAATGCTCTTTATGTGACAATGACTATGATTAAATGTATAATGAATATTGT
>NC_045755.1:814083-816203 GCF_008692095.1 Etheostoma spectabile
AGCAAAAAGGTCTCTTTA
Organism: Etheostoma spectabile; assembly: GCF_008692095.1. Taxonomy (NCBI): domain Eukaryota; kingdom Metazoa; phylum Chordata; class Actinopteri; order Perciformes; family Percidae; genus Etheostoma; species Etheostoma spectabile. The sequence continues at coordinate 814,102 of NC_045755.1, forward strand.
TTTTCCTTGCCCAAAACGTGACGAGACAATGTTATAACATTATGTTGTCTCGTTTAGTCACGTTATTATTTTGCAGTATTTCTGTTCCCTGTGTGCACTTTAGGGACTGCATCAGGATTGCACTGTGCAGACGCAGGCAACGTTATTTTCTCAAGCCATGTCGCGGCAGTATATATACACAACAATATATATATATATAACAACAAATAAAAAAAACTAGAACTGCAAGCAGTTATGACCGGATTCCAAGGCCGGCGCGACCCCCCAGGCGCACGCCGCCCTGATGGACCACGGAGCCCGCAAAAACAAACCTGCGAAAGATGCCAAAGCAGAACCCAAAGCACGACAGAGGCGAGGCAAATGTCAGATAATTTCACGAATTACAAATTGTAAAGTCTGTGGGGAATTGCAAGAGCGATTTTCCCATTCATTGAGTAAAAGGACAAAAACGCTTCAACCTCTTAAGGCCACTCATCATCAAATCTGGTATAGAGCCTCAAATTGGCATCTCGAGCAATAATGTCAAATTTTGTGATGATAGCATTTACTGCAGCAGAAGTATTGCAAATTTCCAATTTAAATGCATGGAGTTATTTGCCAAAACGCGTCTACGTTCATTATAGCGCCTCCTAATGGCCAAGCTTCACCAAGTTTGCTACAGAGCCTTGGAGTGGAATGTAGAACAGCAGCTAGTTTTGCTCCGATTTAGCATACAAATTTGAATACACTTTATCACAGGTTATTAATGTGATTGGTTTGGTCCAGGGGAAAAGGTTACGAGAAGCAAGAAGACGAAGTGGAACCAGACAGCAGACTCACACCTGGCTGAAGTATACGACGGTAGCAGCACTCAATTAAGCAAAGTCTGTTACTGTTGAAAACAGATGGTTCAGTCTCTCTCCCATTCTGAAAGTGGGAGATAGATCTATCAATTAGTATCAAAGAGTTCAGGGGTCTGTTTCAGAAAACAGGTTTAGTGAAAACTGAGTTTGTTAACCCTGACATGAGGGAAAATCTGAGTTTTCTGTTTCAGAAAGGAAATAATTCTGTCAATGATGGTGCTGCAACCTCAGAATGGGATTAGTAGTAGTTTACATTTTCGCACCTAAATGAAATGATAGGTGTATCCATTCCAGTTTTCACCAGTAATAGTATAGGTTACCTGTGATTAAATATGAAATACATTATATTAGAGCTTACGCATTGACTCAAGCGGCACTTTCTCCCACACTGTTGAACCGAGGTTCAGTTGAAAACCCAAAAATAGCTGCTGAAAGTATACCGTTTCAAATGTATAATGAAAACCTGCAGCTAAAAAACATACTGCTCGATGCTTGACGTGGATACCTACAGCTAAATGATATGTATTGCTTTTATGTATGTACGTACTAAATATTAGAAACAGCTAAAACTATATCATATGTGTTAGGTGGGACCTTTGGCACACTTTTAAATGTGCTAAGTGTGCTAAGTGGAAGTGGGTGAGGCTCATGGTTAGATTTCTCAGAAACAGACCTCGCGCCATCATAAGCACAGCCTGTATGCTGAAACCTTTACCATGTTTGCTGTTAACACATAGCTTTGCTATAACTTCCTCTTTTTGCTGTAGCTTCCTCTTTCCTAACGTCTTTGACGTTAAAATTTGGCTGTAAATTAGGGTGACCAGACGTCCCCGGTTTCCGGGGACAGTCCCCAATTTTGGCGACCTGTCCCCGGCTGGATCTGTCCCCGGAAATGTCCCCGGTTTTCACTGTGACTGAAAGACCCGAAATTGGAATGAAAGAAAGAAAAAACTGACAAAACGGAGCCGATAATCGCACACCCAACACACGCAGGCTCCAGGCAGCCAGAGCCCGCGGTGCTCAGAGATGTTTTAGAAGCCGTGTTTTACGATGCTAAAATCACTGATTATTTACATGGAGTCTGGTGGGTTTAGCGAACGCAATTTCGCGGACTTTTATGTTTTAAAAAGGATCTTAATCTTTAACAGAAAGGTCGACCTCCTTAGAAATCCTTTCCAAAATGTTGTCAGACACTTAGAATATTAATCTGAGTCTGATAGCAGCTAAACAAGCACTTTTATGAACGTAAATACAAGCTGG
>NC_045755.1:816213-817294 GCF_008692095.1 Etheostoma spectabile
ATTAACTTAGGCTACATTGCAGCGATCTCGTTTAATACTGCATCGATGTCAAAGGAAAATATGTCCTCAGGAGTTTTTGTTGTCTGATTCTCAAGGAGCTGTTGCAGAAACAAGCCTTGAGCAGTAAAGCAAAAGCTGTCAGTAGTTCAGTAAACATTACAACATTATAAAATATTGAGACTTTCTATCTTGAAATATTAGGACTATAAGGACTTTCTATCTTGAAATATTAGGACTTTCTATCTTGAAATATTAGGACTATTAGGACTTTCTATTTTGAAATATTAAGACTTTCTATCTTGAAATATTAGGACTTTCTATCTTGAGGTGTAGTGGAGTAGGAAGTAGCAACAGCTCTAGGAACAAGAACAGCTCTAGGTCTACTGTCCCCGTTTTAAGATTTACAAAAATAAAAACATTACTTGTTTTGGAGGTAAATATGCTTCTGATCTGAAAATGTCCCCGGATTTTGTCTGAGAAATCTGGTCACCTTACTGTAAATATGTGCAGCAGGACAGCTATGGATACAGATACGATGTCTCAGTAACTGCTACACCGTTCCACCAATTTTTGCTATTTTACAGCAGCTGCTCCGATGCTTTTTTTTGTATTTCCACCGACCAGTTTGTGGTTGTTGCCATGGTGAAATGTAGTATCATGGCTCCACTCATGGCGCCTTTTTATTGTGGTAGTGCACGCGCTCAACTCTGAGTCGGCCTACTCTGAGTTGATTGAATCTCAAATTTAAAAACGGAATCGTTGATGTTGCAACGCCCCCATGTCACATCCTGTCGGCTTAACAAGCGGAAACAAACACATGTTGAAGTGCAACTGTCTCTAATTTAGCTACAGCCAGTCAAAAGATAGCATAGCAACTGTAATTCCCAAGAAGCTGCCTTGCGGGCGGCTCTGCGACACACTCATACAGGGAGCAGATCAGACAGGGAGCCCATACACGGAGCAGATCAGACAGGAAGCACATAGAGGGAGCAGATGCAGAGCAGATAGACAGCGGAGCAGCACTGAACACAAATGCCGAAGTGTAAGTGCAGCTTCACAGTTGAACTGCAAAAAAAAGAAA
>NC_045755.1:817304-823794 GCF_008692095.1 Etheostoma spectabile
AAAGACTTTCCATGTACCGTCTCGCTCGAGTCAAGTGGGAGGCGCAGTGATATATTGTGAGATATTTAGTTGAAGCTGGATTTTGAAGTTGACACAGAATAGGTCATATTTAGAACCTTATTTCATATTTATTTATTTGACAAGAGCTATTATTTTGTTACAGGTTGTTAGATATTTTATTACACAAGTTATTTTTATACCACTGAGGCATAAAAAAGCATGTTCATTAACCTCTGAGAAGCTTGTCTGAATTTGTGTTTCGAGGCCGGGCAGAGTGTCCTCTTTTTTGGAAATCAAAATTTGGTCACCCTATGGCAGTCAACAAATGACTGATGATTTCAGATTCAATGCAGCTTTATTGAATATAGAACAAATCTCTCATGAGAGAGAACAGTCGCCCATACAATCAAATGCTGTGACGAGGTTTCTCTTTGAAAATAGGATAGACCCCATATCTTTATAGTTGCTTAGACCTTCAATCTGAAAACATTTATTCATTATCTCATCCTCACTTGCGAGGTTCTCATCCTCACTCGGACTCCAATCTTCTGTAGGCCCCTTCCCCAGGTCATAGGTGAACATGACCTAGTTGCTATTTAGCTAGATGTTTTCCCTGAATCTATGACAGCAAATATTTCAGGGACTCTTTCCTGTTATGATCTCCCACTCAACATCTGGATCCTGGGCAGTCTTCACACACATATGGCCCCTTATCATAAACACTATGTTCCCTTAGTTCCCAGAAGAAAGGTCCCCCTCTGACTACCCTTCATGAGACACATAATAGAAGATATGAAAATACATTTGGATACCTGCAGAAAGAATATTCAACCTATCAGACGAGGAGGAAAGGTGTGTCGGGAGCTTTATCCAATTGTCTCTCCATGCTGCCAATGGGTGCTGAAGTGTTTCCGCTTTCCGGTATGGTGTTTCTGGTTGAGCGGCTAAACTCTACTTGCTAGCTATGTTGCGGAATCGGCTAGCAGCAGCAGAGTTAGCAGCAGCAATGAAGACATTGAAGGCAGACCTTGTAAGTTAAACTAACATTAGTTATTCCATGTTTTATGCAGCAAGATAGATCTAAATACTAGTTATATAACGTTGGGTTGGAAACTGAAATGACGTAACGTAAGCCAAACGTTACTTTTAATTTAACGTTACTAGTGTTTCCCTTTTGTGATGTGGGAGAACGGTGACAGCTGAAACACATCAGATATACACCAGTTAAACAAAAACGTTACAGACGTTGGGGTTCTGCCTAAGTACTTCATACTGTAAATGCTGATGTAACTTTAGTTTGGCATATCAGTCTTGAGCTCAGAGAAAAATCGTCCTGTGTTTCACTCATCCACATACTTTCTTCTACTCCACTACCTTTCAAAGGCAAATATTATACTATATTATGTACACAACTACAATTATTTGAGAGCTGTTGCTAGTTACCTTTACGTCTGACATTACGTCAGCTGGTGGAAAAGGCAGAGACAGAGGCTAAACGAGCGCCCGCGTGTTGCTCAAGGTACGTGGACAAGCGAGGTAGAGAGTGACTGAAGAGAGAGAGCTAACTGGTAGCTGTCAGAAAGGTGCTTTGCAAGTAGCTGCAGGATACAGCTTATCGCCAATCTTTGGTCTGAACTTACTACTGCACACCAGGCACGGCGTTATGGGTGGGCCTGACGGACCTAGGACCACTCACTATAACAGGCCCAAAACTTTAAAAAAAATAATAATAAATAACTTAATATATTTTAATTTTGTCAAGAATTATAAAAGAAAAATGGCTAATAGTCTCACAATTTGTGCTAAAATAGTCTAAAGGTTTAATTTTCCAAACCAATTTTAAAAAGCTGGTTATGTCTTTGGTTTTAATTGTTTTCTGCAGAGAACCACCAAGTGACAAGAATACCACCAAGTTTTCACAATACACACATTAGCTACAGAGTGACAAAAGTCTTGCAACCCTACAACAGTAATATCCTGCATTATATCCCATCCCCTCAGAGAAAAGAATACCTTGTTTGGAAAACAGTCTAATCTTAGTATAACAATTAATCTTCCCAGGCAGACAAGTTGGAGCCGTTACATCTTTCTGAATCTGCCCTTTGTGTGTCATAGTTCTCTACTGGTTGCTCTATCTTAGCTGAAAAAGAACAGCTAAAACTTGTGTCTTTAGATAGGCTATGGGGCTGACCTGGGACCTGCTATGATAACCATAGCTCTGGACAACTGGTTGTGACTTTGTGGCATTTGTCTTTGGAGGAAAAATGCAAAGACACACAGTTGTCTTCTCCTTCAGGGAGGACACACAAACAGAGATTCAGGAGTCATACACCCTGAAAAGCATTGTGAATAATTATATGAATAATCAACACATGCATTTTATAGAAGGACATATGAAATCATGCTTAAATGTAATGTTCCCATTACAGTGCACAAACGTTCTCACAGTCATCTGCAACCAGGAGATGAAGGAGAGCTCAGATCCACAACACCTAGCACATTTTTGTCTCTGCCACCCAAGGACGCTAGTACCTCTGACCCGCAGTGGATGATGACGGCCCTGTAAATGTGTCTTCTGTGGATGAGCCCGCAACGCAATCAGTGCTAGTATCCAGTCGCTTCTTCTGCTTTAGCGAGTTTAATTGTGTAGGACCGCCAGAGGATAACAGTAAGGTGTGTGAAAGCAATCTGCCTGTATTGTATTATTGCCGTTATATAAGCAATATGGATTAAAATAATCGATTCATAACTAACTACAGAGCTGCAGGCACGTTTCCATTTCTACAACAGCTTGTTACTGTTAAGTAGTTTTTTCCGTCATGGTTTTCTCTTGTAATGGCCAGTGATGCTTTTAGGGCTTGTTACTGTGATTTATTTATTTTGTGAAACAGGTTTATAACATGAATTTAGAACATTAAAGTAACAGCTTGTCTCGGTATGAAACAACTTGAGTCTTGTTTTACATGACAGATGATGTCAATGAACAAGTTCTGTGCCCGAGTATTGATTTAAGCTGTCAGGCAAGGTTGCTGAAAACTTAAAAACAATTAAACAGAATTGTGAAATATTTGGCCTCATGTTATATGAGCAGAACTAAACTATGGTTTTGAGGGAATATTAGATGCCTGACCATTGTTACGGTCTATAGGCCTTAGGTCTATAGAGCTTTGCGGTATAACACAGCCAGGTAAGGTGCGTAATGGAGATTCAGTGGCTCTCTTTGGTCAGAACCAAGGAGAACGGTCGCGGATAGGTCCATCTTTTGCACTGAAACTTTTTACAACGCAGAAACATATTAAAAGTAAGAACAGATAATATAACGGTATATTAGCCAGTCATTTGTATTAGGTTAAACAGTGATTTGATAATTACTTTGAGGCCCACCCACAATTGGTCTGGCCCATCCAAAACTGGAATCCTGGCGCCGAGCCTGCTGCACACAGTGATACGGAGTGAAAATGTAATGACTTTTACTTGCTTAACTTTAACTATGTTTACTTGAGGTAAATGAATGAAGGGAGATTTTAGTTAGCTATGGTAAACATTGGTCTAGCTAGAGTGAATGATTGAAATACAACAACTAACATATCTGTTAGCTATCTGAAGTTCTCTATTCTTTCCCATTAATATAGCATGCTATCTCTATAGTATTAAAAACAACATCATTCCCCACATAAGGTTGTCACATAAAACTAAATTTCACAGTATCACTGTTAATGCTATTATACAGTTATATTCTTCAATTCATTCAGCAGTTGGATACTGGAATATATATTGAGAGAAAGAGAGAGCAGCTGATTCTGAGAGCAGCGGCTTGATTGAGGTCAGTAACGTCAGTGGTCTACAGCAATGGTTCTCAAAGTGTTGTCCAGGGACCTTAAAGGAGAATTCCAATTGGTTTCAACATGAAGCTCTGTAGTTTTTAAATGTGGAGGTCTGTGAGAAGAGAGAAAAACTAAGCCAATCGGTGCTGCCTACACTGTGTTATCCCCCTGCTAAAGTTGGCACCCAACAGGCTTAAACAGGGCAAGTTATTAACGTATTTTTAGCCTCTAAACATGTTCAAAATGTCATTCAAAGTGCCTACCCATGTGCAGTGATTCCTTCAGAGTGAACACAGTGAATCTGACTGCAGTAGATGTGACAGAAAGGCATACAAGTTGTGTTAATCCATACCTCTGTTCATTTCCTGTTTTCCAGTGAAGTCCACACTAGTTGATTGTTGAACTCATACAATCCAATTTTCCAAAATGTACTTTTTCCACAAAAAAAAATTTGCCGTAGTAATTACTATGTAGAAACAGGCTGTAACCTGACACCACAGTGGAGCCAGGAGAGCTGAAGTTTAAGAGTTCAAGAGCTATCACCGCATGCACACAGGTAACTAAGCAACAGTGGGCTCTTGAACTTTTGACCTGCTGCAGCTGGCCGCTCTGCTGTCCTGGCTCCTGATTATTTTCACTACAATTACATCCATAATTAACAGATTGTTTATAGATTCATTCATAGACTCATTCAGTCTTTCTGTAATGAAACATCCTAAAAGTGAAAATCCTATTAGATGGGGACCCTTGAACAAAATCTAATTAAATGGGGGGTCTGTGGTCTAGTCAGTTTAGGGGTCCTTGATGTAAAAAGGTTCAAGAACCACCGGTCTAAAGTTCTAAAAAGTCTGGGGTGTTTTTTTTTCTAACAACAGGCATTTAATGGCAAGTCTATGCACTAAGGCATAGCCTACACTAAATTATTTCATATTTATTATATATGCTATATTCTTTTTTGGACATTTTTAGGCCTTTATTCACAGGACAACTGAAGAAATTAAAGGGGAGAGATAGTGGAGAATGACATACAGCAAAGGGCCACAGGTTGGAGTCGAACCCCTGCGTCAAGGGGTAAACCTCTACATATGGGCGCCTGCTCCACCATAAGCCAATCTACCCATATATGCTATATTCCGACCAACTTAACTTTCGGCATTCATTTGCTGTAATAACTTATGTAGATGTTGTAGGCTAGGCTATACATGAGCATACATAAATACTGTACATATAGTAGTCAAAACTTTTATTCCTTAGCCATCAGGTTATTAAATTCAGAAAGTAGCTGACCCGATATGATCTACAGCAGTACAACAGGAGATTAAAACTGGCAGTTTACTAGGAACAGAAAGGGCACTAGCATATTATGAATTGCTTCAAATAATTTCCCACCCTGATAATGAGGACCTTGTGAAAAGCACAGAATGCCCCTGAGGGCAGAGTGCATGTGAAAAAGATGCCGGGCCTGACCAGAGATAAGAAGAAAGTACCTCTATGTGTAATTTTACATCCTTTTCCCAGTGAAAAGCTAGTGATTGCATGAACCGAATAACTGACTCGACTCCAAACTCCTTTAAAAACACACTGAACAATCTTCAGTCACTTTCTGTATTTATGCCAAAGTGCTTTATACTGATTCTACTTGCTGCAAGAACTCAAGAGAACTCTGGAAATTGATCTTAATGCCTTAATTCAAAAATTGTAGTAAAATCTAACCTTTAAGGATACCAATTTTCTTTGAGAATCAATAATGTATTGTAAATAAATGAATGTTCTTCCGTAAAATAAAGTGGGCATAAGTATACACCCCCCTATGTTAAATTCCCATAGAGGTAGGCACATTTAAATTTTTAAAGGCCAGTTATTTCAGGGATCAGGATACTATGCATCTCGATAAAGTTCCCTTGGCCTTTGGAATTAAAATAGCGCCCCCTCATCATTGCATACCCTTCACCAAACATAGAAATTGGTATGGGGAACATTCCATAAAATCATCTCTCAATGCAAATCAAACCAGCTATTAAACGAACTGAAATATAACCATGCCAATCTCTAGGTATGGTGAAGGGTATGTGATGATAATCAGGAGCTGTGCTAGAATTTTTGTCAAGTTGTATTATGAATAGGTTAGGATTATTATTTATAGGTTTAATGTTATTTTCTTCAATTAACTCAATAATTGGACCTGCAGAGGTGCACGTGACCTGCAGACAAGATGGCTGCATAGCGCGGTTGCTCTGGCCCCCTCTCCCCCTATTTTTATATAATTATCCATCTACGTTGTATTGCTAACTTCTTAACTCCTCGCCCTGAGTTTCCGTAAACCCTATGTATGCAATGGCTGAAGGTTTAAGAAGCAAAGTCGGGTTGGACCCTCTGAAAGACGACGAAGGTTTTGAGTCATTCCGCCTGGCTATATCGACCTTGTTAGCTACCGCGATGAAAGAGCAGCAAACCTTCATCAAGAATCAGTTTGCAAAGTTTGAAGTGCGGCTGGATAACATAAAAACGGAGGTAACGACGAACAGAATTGAAATTAGGAAGCTGAAAAAGGACTATAAAGATCTCTCCACTCAGCTGGCTAAACACGAGCAGTCTTTCCAAACAGCATGCTGCAAACTGGAAGCACACATAGCGGAGCTAGAAGACAGGTCCCGCAGGGATAATGT
>NC_045755.1:823804-823951 GCF_008692095.1 Etheostoma spectabile
CAACTTGCCAGAAACAGTTGAAAAAGGAGACTCAACAAAATTTGTTTCATCTTCGCTCATTAAATGGTTTCCTGCCCTTAATAACTGAAAGATGGAGGTGATGCGGGCACACCTTATACCGCATACAGTAGTAGTCAAAACAGAGGG
>NC_045755.1:823961-826619 GCF_008692095.1 Etheostoma spectabile
GAATATATTCTTTTGTTCGGGATGCTGCTTATAAAACTCTCCCTATTTTACGTGTGTGGGCCAATGACCTACGACATTACAATGAAAGTGACTCACTGGACTGGGATACCATTTGGTCCTCGATTGGCCTTGCCTTTAAGAACCCAAATCATCAACAGATCCATTTCAACTATATCTATAGGACCTACCTCACTCCCAGGAAAAGCTTTCTTGTGAAATGCTTAACTTCTCCAATCTGTACCCTCTGTTCAGATGGTTGTATAGGTTCATACATGCATATGTACTGGGAATGTAAGGATGTGAAGCTTTTTTGGGGGGAGGTTTGTGCCACTTTACCTAATGTTGTGGATGATATTGTACAGTGTTCTCCTGCTGTGCTGCTCTTGAATGACACTTCCTCACTAAAGATGACATGTTGGAAAAAGCGTATGCTCTTAACAGGCATCATGCGCCAAGAAAATGCTCGCGCTACGTTGGAAACCTCCACATGCAATTACTAAGCCTCAATGGATTAACACTTACATAGACGTAATTGAGATGGAGCAATCAGTGGCAAGAATGCACAGTGCCGGACTCGATACTATCTTAGCGTGGCAATCAGTGGTTGATAAGGTTAAGAATTTGCTGTAACTCAATATCTGTATTTACATTGTTGGTTTTGAGGTCTGTTATGGCCGGTAAAATCTGTTAGAGATCCAGGGTATGAGGGATTGGGTGGGGAGGGGTCGCAATTGTGTTTAAAAAAAATGTATTTATTATTTATTAATTTATAAAAAAAAATTGTGATTGTTGTCTAATGTTAATTGTGTATTTAGTTTGTTTTTGACAGTGATAAGCCAACGGTGTAGTCGGAAGGACATGTGTCTAAGTTGATGATTGAAGAAAATAAAAAGTAAAAAAAAAAAGTAAAAAAAATTAACTTAATAATTGTCCACCATAGATATGTTATATGCAACTACCCTATTGAGACATGCAGTTGTAAACTGGAGAGAGCACCCTCTGCAAATTACACATTACAGAAGCATCACTCTCTCATTAGACCAGATTAAGATTAAATGCATTCAAAAAGTCAAACATAGAAACACTGAAACACAGCTCCAGCTGTTTATGTGCATAATGCCATCTTAATGGTTCAAACTTCAAAACTGTATAACATGCATTCTGGCTGACAACTATTATAAGTGGTATAAAGTATGTATGTGGGGGACTCGTTATTTTATGTACTTGACATTTTCCAAGTTATTTTGGTAGACACATGGATGTGTACTAATAACTGGATACCAGATCCCAAAACTGGTGCATATTTAGTTCAAGAATGAATGAGGATTATTCTCCTGGAGAAAAAACATGTGGTTTACTTCACTAATATGCGGGCCACTGAATATGCACAGTAGTGTTTCTCCTGCCGGCCCATAGAATTAACATTGTGGTGATGTCACAGCTTTTCTCGGCTTAGGGACGTTTTTTCCAAATATAAAATTCCATGGTTTTAAAAATTCAAAATAGAGTCATAATCAACCTTGTTTGCTGTTCGAGGCGTCCTGGCAGCAGTTTTACATACGTCTCTTTCGCAATGGTGGCAAACTGAATGAAAAGTAAATCAAAATTGTCATAAACTGTGTTCTACTCGTGGACAGATAATGCAGCTGTGCCGCGTGTCATATTTAATTGGCCTCCCTTTAAAATGAGGCTCCGAGGCAAGAATGTCTCATATTTTAAATGCCTGTCTCGACTCCTCTCCACTCATATCACTTGCTTGACTCCTCTGTGAAAATCACCTGTGTGCAAGACTAAGATGTGACGAGAAGAGGCAAAAGAATCTGGGATGCACAAACTAGGATTTGGGATAGGCCATGTCATAGGTGGAAATATTCCTTCTGCATGTATTCAAATGTATTTTCATATTGAATCTCTAACCCCCCCAGGAGGTTTCCAGATGGTAGGTCCCAGAAACTATAACATTTATGGTCCATCCTATGCTCAATGAGAAAGCTTGGTAAATGCATCTACTGCATGTCCAACTGTTCTCCCTCATGAGATACTTGTTCAATATTGAATAAAGCTGCAAATAATCTGAAATCATCAGACTGTTCAACTGTGAGCATCTCCATCATCCATAACCCGAGATACACCCAATCTCACCATGTATTTCATATACTGTTCTACCTTCCTGTCTTGTACTCAAGTGGGTTCAGTGTTTCTGGTATTTATATTCTTCACATTTGTCAACTGTGTTCTACCTCTCAGTCACAAAAACTTTAAATGCCTTAAATGCCGGACTCGCAAGCACATTTAGTGGCAATATTCACAACCTGGTTCCACCAAGTGTGTGTAAATGTATGTTGTGTGTGTTGCTTTGTTTCCAACCTGTAGTCTTTAATGTGATTATAGCTCCAAATGATATCAGCATCCTCTTTGTCCTCTGTCAGCTGGAACCGTGGATGCGTCAGGTTGTTTGTTACTTGTGACATTTCGGAGTAAACCCTGAAAGCGAAGCACAAAACGATAAAAAGGTTTGTGTGGAAAACACTTAAATGATGACGACAAGAAGTAAGAAGTACACAACATTAAAAAAACAAAACAAGACAAAGATAAATAAATGCATTAGTGAACAGAAAAGGCCAATGTTAGATTTTCACCAATTATATATATATATAT
>NC_045755.1:826629-829841 GCF_008692095.1 Etheostoma spectabile
ATATATATATATATATATATATATATACGGAGAGACTTACTTGAGGATTTTGTCCTTTGGCACACTGTAGGGTTCGATTTCCACAGGAAGCTGCTCCTTGTTCTCAGATATTATGGCCTGGAGAAATAGACACAGAGGACAGCGATGACCTAACAGTCTCTCAAATGAGTGAGACTTTTGTGAGGGAGTTGATCAAAATTAATTCTTGCTGTCTATGTGTGTACTTTTCCCATCAAAATATCAAGTTGTCCATGTTGGATAGGACTTGTTTGATTTGTTTAAAGGGGTTTGAATGGTGAAGGATTTCTGAGCTTGACTGACTTCTACTGCTGAATTTGAGACTGGGAGACACATCCCAAGCACCAAGGAGACAGCTTTTAGAAAGAATATGTACTATGGCTTTTAGTGAAGAACAGTGCAAGGAGAGGAATGGCAGGAATAACATGTATTTAAGATACATAGTGTATGTGAGAAACAAAGTACATTTCAATCAATGTCATGTTATTAATGACACAACTTTTTAAAATCTTGAAACGTGTGATTGATGTGTTTCATAAATCAAAGTGGTACCCCTCACCTCGTAGTATGAGTCCAGGGGCTCAGTGGTGACACTGCTGACCCCTTCTAGGTCAGCAGGTATCCATGGTAACAGACGGCATTGCCTCACCAAGGGGTCCGTCTCTCCATACGTATAGTCACGGGTTACTTCATCTGTGGAAATCATACAGTTTTTTTTGTGGTAATGTTGTCTATCAGTACTCTTGGACTTCCGTCTGTGGCTCTCAGTAAGTAGCCCATTTATTCTTGGTTTTCTTTAGAAACAGCTCACAAATATATTAATATGTATAGTTTGAACAGCTGTTCATTGTAATTATTAACAAACAGGAGGATATTTGCAGTTGTGGTTTGAGGACATGTGATTATAGGGGTACCAACTGTTACATACCACACACATCCCCCCCTGTGTCCTGGACACCAGTCCAAATTTTGCACACTTTAGAGATATTAATGGTTTCCAAGAAGGGTATTTTTGTCCTTAGTGGGTGTAATGTGACCCAGAACTTTAAGAAAAAAGCCAGTGTGGGCTCTTCTGGAGGGAGGAGGATAAAAAAGGTAATTAGTAAACTTAATGGTGAAAAATATCGTGCAACAGTGCTCTAAAGTTCCGTTTCTGTTTGCAGACTGACTCAGATCCATATTCATAAATATGTTATTTTGTTATTCTCAGCATATTGTCATACTGAGGAGTTGCTAAACTGTGTTTCGTTGTTTCAAAACAAAGGCAATAAAGATCTATTCTGTTCCGTTATGATACAATTCTTTGATTCATCCTCTGCATCTGAAAGTATTAAACATATGCGCATGAATAAAAACAAATGTCCCCCACATGGGATACATGTGGAGTGAAAAATGTACAAAATTATTTGTCACAGGTTGGGGGGGCCAGAGGGTCCAGTTTTGCTTGACCATATAATGTAAGAGATGAGTTCACCATTTGTAGAGACTGTAAATAGTTATCATGTGAATATGTGAAATCTATATAGAAAGGGAGAAAAAGATGTGGGGCGAGGCACCTTAGAACACAGGAAGGAGTAAGATTGAGAGAGATGAGATAAGAAACTGGGGTGGGGGTTGCAACTGTGACTGTGTGTAGAAACATACTGCTCCTCTATCCAAAATTGGTAAACATGTTCGAGTTCTAAACTTGCCTATTACACCCGGCAACAGCTCTCCCAATGGTGAAGCAAAGAATGTGATTTACTACTCAGAAGTTATGCAAAACAACTTTGTGTCACCAAACCATGTAAAGGGGCCTTGGCCTGTGGAAGCACTAGCAGAGAGTTTTCTAATTGGTAACAATCAAGAGAGCCCAAAACTGATAAGAAGCAGCCTTGGCTATGTTAAGATATTTCTATTATTTATATATGTATTTTACCTAGGTGAGTTATATAGTATGTTAAGGTTAAAGTATTCCATGATATTGTGTGCGTCTGTGGGACAGGTTAGCTGCCGTTTTACAGCCCATAGGATGTGTGAGTTTATGCCTGGTCGAAAAAAGGTCACCAAGAGAGGTCAGGAAAAGGAGGAAGGAATGTGAGGGGTTTCTAGGTCAACAGAGGACACTGAGAGGGACAGCCCAGAGAGAGTAGAGGATTTGGACTTTTGTAAAGTGATCATCAAAACAAACACGCTTAAGAGGGATAGGTTAAAGAGTGAGGTTTCAGAGGTTTATCTTTCTTCAGCCAGAGGTAGCCTAAACAGAGGAGACACTAGACTACATATAAGACTGCTCCAAGGTACTGCTTCTCATCAAGTTGCGTATTGCAAACTAACCTTTGTCTTGTCATTCATGCTCTGACAATTAATGAAAAGACAATGCTGTAAGGGATTTTGCCTCTTTTCTCCTTGTCAGAGTGGAATAGCAAAACTGCCACAACAGTTGGCAATAGAAATAATATACAAAAATCTCCAGACGTGTCCTTTAAAATTCTTACTTCATCCCTCTGTGTGGTGTGTTTGGATGCGTGTCTGCCTCTCACCTCCTTCCTGCAGGTCCTGCAGAGGCCACAGAACAGTGTAGGCCAGCATGCCTGGGATGTAGAAGAAGGGAGCCATGCTGCAGCTGGGCTGGTCAGAGTGTTGCACCTGGGAGCCAAACTCATCCATGATGTACCACACTGGAACTTTGTCCTCTGGAGACTGCACATGGAAACACAAAAAGGAAGAGAAGAGGGAAGTGGAGGAGGACAGAGAGACGGCTGAGAAAGTGACCATGTCCACACTGTTTTGGCCTTTTTTTTGCATTCATTTAGAAGATGCTTTTGTCAGAATACGTGCATTCAATCATACAGTAAAAGGAACAAGAGCTGTGTTTCCATCTTTCAAGTCAACAGTCATAAGGTGCAAGTGGAAGAAGAAAACAAGTTTCTCATCAAAAAATTGTTATGTCCTATTTCAAATAACTAAGATGGTGACAGCCAAATTGTCATACTTGAGGCTAGGGCTAGGCAATAAATCGATATTATATCAACGTCGATATATGAGGCTAGATATCGTCTTAAATTTTGGATATCGTAATATTGGGATATGACATACAATAAGTGTCTTTGCCTGGTTTTAAAGGCTGCTTTACAGTAAAGTGATGTATATCCACATTATTGACAATTATTAAACTAAAGTCTCATTTTGTAAATATTTTGTGAAAGCACCAA
>NC_045755.1:829851-830329 GCF_008692095.1 Etheostoma spectabile
TACAATATTGCTGCAATATCAACATTGATGTACAGTATTTGGTCAAAAATAGTGATTTTTGATTTTCTACATATTGCCTAGCTCTACTCGAGGTGTCAAAAGGGCAGTCCACGTCTACTATTTTTAGTTTGTCTATTGTCTGGACCAAAAGGGCCGTCCGGCCGTCATCGCCACTCCAAAAGCCAAGCCCACCGCATGGCTAAAAACAAACGGAGCTAAGCTTAGGTAGCTGGGCTTTCCTTGATTAAACGCTCCCACTTGCAGCCTTCTTGTCTGTTTTACCTGTGGTGAGTGCTTATTGTTCCATGGACACATAATGTCCTGTTATGCATAAGCAGTGGATTAAAAACTGAGATTTTACAGGAGCTCTACAACATCATGTAAAGTAATGCACTGTAACTTCAGGGGGGCTCGAAAGTTTGGGCACCCCAGGTAAAATTTTGTGTTACGGGGCATAAAGAAGCCAAGAAAAGATAGA
>NC_045755.1:830339-830434 GCF_008692095.1 Etheostoma spectabile
AAAGGCATCAAATGACAGATTAGACAGTCCTATAATTAGCCATTTTTTTGTTTTGTTATTTTGAAGGTGTAAATGATGGAAATAAAATCTAACTT
>NC_045755.1:830444-830642 GCF_008692095.1 Etheostoma spectabile
ATTATACAAATGTCTAATCTGTCATTTGATGTCTTTTGGAGCTTTTTCCATCTTTTCTTGGCTTCTTTATGCACATTAATACAAATTTTTACCTGGGGTTCCCAAACTTTTGAGCCTCACTGTATGCAGACAATTTCAATTCAATTATATTTATAGTATCAAATCATAACAACAGTTATCTCGAGACACTTTACAGAT
>NC_045755.1:830652-837400 GCF_008692095.1 Etheostoma spectabile
TAGACCACACTTTATAATTTACAAAGACCCAACAAGTCCAGTAATTCCACACCGATCCAATGATCAAGGAAGCAATTTCAAGCAGCTGGGGTAAGATCAAAACTAAATGAATTAATTAGAAAGTGATTTGGATTGGCTAATGAAGATTCCAGAAACAAAGGAGTGCCAAAGATTATAAAAAAGGAGAACATATCATTATTGTTGGTACAACTGCAACAAGTACTGATGTTGTGAATTGAGTGAGTTGACGCCTTTTGGGGTTTTTGTATAACAGTTATATAATTTGGTTTACATTCATTCTGGTTGGATTTTTGAACAGACAAATGGGCATATTGCTAAGGTTTCTTCCAACACGGGTGTGACTCATCGATTTTGGTCCTGATGGATTGAGAATTTCTTGTAATGATGCATCTGACATAACCACATTTGTTACGGTGGGGCAAAAATTTCCTCACTGAGGCGACGTCTGTGACCGGCCCTGCCTCTGACTGAGGGAAACCAGACAACCTGCATTGCACAGCTCATGTTACTAGGGCCTGATGAAGAATGCTCAAAACGGTTCTTCTGAGACATAAATGACAGTTTGACAAGCTGACATCTGATTTGGACTGATACTAACTGTTGTATTGATTGTAGCTGCATGCTTGACTGACAACCAGTATTGAAATTTTTCAAGTGCCCAACTCCTTGCGTGTGTTTTCCTCTCTCTCTCTCAAGGTTGCATCTGTTTTTTCTTCCTTGAAGAGAAAGTTTTTATATTGGTACAGTGCTGTTTTCCTGTAAAAGGAACAGAATAGCGTTTTCTTTTCAGTTTAGTGTTAATTATTAGGATATTTACTTGAGACTGTCACCCAATGTCTTCTTGCTGCAGAAAGCTATGAAGCTGCTTTTTTTTTTTTTTTTTTTTCTTTCCCTCAATGTTTTTATTTTTTTTTCCCTCTGGGTCATGTGATCACAGTTGATGGCAAAACCATCTCACCCAAACATAGAGTAGCTAACTGGAACTTTCCTAAACATTTAAAAAAGTCTTTCTTGAAATATGCTCCCATTACATATGTTTATTTCTAGTTATGCATTTATGGAAGCTCCACTGAGCTCCCTGATCCATGGTAAGGGTCTCAGTTCACACCAAACAATCTCTTGGATCCCCGAGGCTGATGAAGCGTTTGTGAATGTGAACCTGGCTCTGCATTCTTCCCCAACGCTGGGACTGCCAGATCCCTAAAAACTAATATATATATATATATATTTATTATATATATATATATATATATATATATATATATATATATATAAGCTACAACACCACAGCGTCAAATTCCGTCCGGTTGCGTATTCCTCTGCTAAACTCGATTCTCTCGCTCTGGGTTTACAGGGATGCCTCCATCCAGTGGCTGCCGCTGAGGAAGCATTAATTACGTCCAGAAACAGTGTAGGCCACTCAGATGTCGCCCTCCCTGTTCCACATTCTGTTTCACACATTTTGTGGGAACAGAATAAAAAACTCATTTATCTGTGGCCAGGTACCTCAGATATTACTACTCTGTTAGATTGCCAAATGTCACTCTAACAGATGCACTGTTGTTAACCCTGCTTGTCTTCTCCCCACATCAGATGACAGAGAGGACCAATTGGGTTGCACAGCTACAGGTGTCTGCATACCACAGCCTGACCTCTTACTAACCCGGATTTCATTTTTTATGTTGACAGTTCTGCCTCCAGATACTCTGGCCTGAACCGTGTGGGCGTCTCTGTTGCTATCGATTTGCACCTCTGCCATCTCTTCTTTCAGTACAAGCAGTAGAGCTCATTCCCTAACGGAAGGCTACCCAGCCATTTCTTTCCTCATTCTGCAACGTTGACACATGGGTCAGACCATGCGTAAAAATTAGGGGATTTGATTAGTATGATGGGGAAACAATCGTTTCAAAATGATGAAACAACATTGGTTCACAAAAGATTCCAACCAACATCTCACGTATAGTGGCTTTGTCAAATGTGCACACACGAGCAACTTAACCTGTCACCATTTGAGATTTTGGTGGCACAGCTCCACACACTGGACTTGGGCCAAGAGGACACCCACCCGACACTCCATTGTGTGAGGGCCAACTGGTAACGTATTGGATCTTACTGCAGAAAGGTACCAATTCCTGATGACAAGCTAACAACCACAATAACAGTAGGAGACACTTAGTGAGGTGCTGGTAACGCTTCACTGTAGTCTAGGCTTACAAAAGGAGCCATAGCACCGCACCCCACACACACACACACACACACACACACACACACACACACACACACACACACACAACACACACACACACACCACACACACACACCCCACACACACACACCACACACACACAACACCACACACACACACACACACACACACACACACACACACACACACACACGTGTTGTGCATGTGAAATTTAGGTTCAGCAATGATTTTGATACACATTCTTGTTATAAATTATATAATGTGATATGTTCCCAGATCAGGTAACAAATACTGTAATCACTTGATTTAGATAAGAATGTCTCCAGTAACGAGAGGCTCTACACAAGGGTACACAGCTAATCAAATCAAGTAATTCAGGAGGGAAGATAAAGATGTGATAAGTTAAGGATAAATCTTTTAAACGGTAGGAGATAGTATAATTCTTTTCTACTATTAAGATATAATATACTTGGTATAATAAAGGTGATAAACATTGTTGAAAATAATGTAGGAGAATTGATAGGAAGAAGAAATAGAGTTGTTAAATGAGCAAAGAAAGAGAAGTACACAGGATGACAATGAGTGATTGGCTCAGACCCCCCCAATGAGGAGGAGTCTAAGGAGACTGGAGAAGCTTCACAGACTAAAGAGCTACTAGAGAGCTAAATGTACTTGGATGGTTGAGGAGTTAAATTGAAGTTACTTTTACTCAGAAGTTAATAATATTTGACGTACTGCTTGCCTTTATCTGAGAGATGTTTAAATGATGGAGTAAATATGCTTTTTTCCAAAATGCCAGAAGCCGATGAAAATTGTGAAAACACAAAAGTAAAAAAGTGTTACAAATCAAAAGACTAAATGTGTTTTGTGTGATTGAAATTTGAAGCTGCTGTAACTAGGGAATTGCCCCTGTGTGGGCTACATAAAATCTTTCTTCCACTTTCCACTCCCTCTCTCTCCCTAGCTCTTTTAACCAGTTGTTGTCGAAAACAAGTGAACGAGATACACAGCAACGAGACAGTGGTAAAGACTGTTCTGCGATGGTGTATCACGTGCTAGTGGACGGACCTCTGACACCAGAAGAACGTGGAAGAAAGAAGACATTGTCCATGGCGTTCAGGCCCCCTCTTGCGTGTTTAACTCTATCGGTGGGCGATTATTATGTTTCTGTTACTATGGTTTCTTGACCAACCCTTGTCTGACAACAGAACTGACCTCTGCTGACTTACTCCAACGTACAAAAATGTAGATTCCTGACATTTCTGATAACTTATACAGATACTAATACTGATACACGTGACTAACCATTTCAATGACCAACTTCACCGCATGAAGGAGAAAGATACAAGCGTAAATGAAGGTTTTGACTTCTGAGCCTGGCTCACA
Organism: Etheostoma spectabile; assembly: GCF_008692095.1. Classification (NCBI taxonomy): domain Eukaryota; kingdom Metazoa; phylum Chordata; class Actinopteri; order Perciformes; family Percidae; genus Etheostoma; species Etheostoma spectabile. Next base: position 834,266 of record NC_045755.1, read on the forward strand.
TCTGGTGGATGATAGTAATAATAATAATAATAATAATAATAATAAAAATAATAGATAGTAATATAAGCCTTACGGCCTAATAGGGTAAAAGGATTTTCTGTAATGGACACTCTGTCCCCCTCTGCTGTCACTAAAACTAAAATTTGCATATTGTTTTTCATTCGTCTCAAGAGTAAAAACACAAGGTGAGTCAACCCCTCCGCAGATAACTGAAAGCAGTAGTGTTGCATGTTATGTGTAAAAGTGTATTCAGTAAACAGAGGCACACCATGGCACCTGTGAGACCATCGTATTAGATGGGAAGTGAAAATAGCCGAGCAGATCATATTTTCTAACGTACCCCGTGGGAGATTTTGTAAGTCTGGTTGTACTTCCACATGAGCTCCATCACCAGCTCCACCGTGTCTGGGTCCGGGGCCTCGCCGTGGAAGTCCACCCCCATGAGTGCGGCCATTCTGTGCAGCAGGCCAGGGATCTGTTCTAGCTGCTGGCGGGTGTGGTCCACACGGTACGTCCAGGCGTGATCCACCAGAAAAACACTACAACCCACAGGAGAAAGATGGACAACCATTTCAATGAAATACTTATTTTAATACTTATTAGGACGTCACTCTTTTCAGATGCCAGTTTTGGGACGCGATTGTTAATGGGGCACCAGCTCATTTAGGAGCAGAAGGCGCTCAGGTCAAATGTATTAAAATTACCAAATCTCAAGTAATGAAATCACTTATTATATTCAATAAATATGGTATTTTTATCAAACTCAAATGACAAGCCGTAAAGTTCTTAGCTGTACATTGACCCAGGTTCTCCTCATGAACACAGATCGAAAATGATTTTATCAATACATGAAAGGGATTTATTAATCAGAAGAATAAAGTTGAATAACATCACTAGAACTCAGAGCGCAAAAATGAATGAGATAAGAACACAGACTACTTGTTGAACTGCAACTATCAGTGATGGGGTAATTATTTGAAAAACTCAGAGAAAACTAAGCTAAGTATCTGTGTATTATGTTTATTTACATCAGTGTCCTAGTTGAACTAGCTAACAAGCTAAATTTTCTAGCAGTTGTTGAGCTTGCTATTTAAAAAAGGCAAACGGTGAGTTAAATTAAAACTTGACATGATGTATGTAACTAGATGTCTATGAAAAATGCATACATTGCAGTTTAGCTGTCATGAATCATCAAATAACATTTCATGAAATAAATTGAGTTTTGATAATTTCCTCAACAAATTGTTAGTCACAACTTTCTAGTGGATTTTCTGGTCTCTGGCGCCCTCACCTGGACGGCTCCGAGGCTTGCAGTCCACTCTCCCGGGTCACAACCACCTTACTGCTGATCACTGCTACAGGATTGTCCCTCTTCCTCTCCTCATTACTCCCATTTTCCCCCTCGTCTTCTTCTTCTTGTTTAAACTGCATGATTCCGAAAACTTCCCCAGCGTCATAAATCTATGACATAAAAAAATAGGTTGTATTTTATCAAGCAATCACCACCAGACTCCACTGGAGAATTTGTCAATTTAAAGTTGGCTTGCCTCTCATCTTCAGTACGTGTCAATAATGCTGCTTTAGGGCGTTTAATATATCTTATAGTTCCAGTCTTCAACTCGGCATATCTCAAATAACCCAAGCAGCATTTACTTAACTCTTAAATTACTTTCCCTCCGATTCTCACACTAGACGCACCGTACATGTAGCTAGCTGGCTAGCTAACGTTATACATTACTCCAAAGTAGACGTGTGAACCAATTCTAAAGATCAACACAAACAACACGCCGTTTGGGGGCTATATTATATGCCGAATTTACCCCGGTACGTTTACGTTTGGTAAATGCTTTTAGTCATTGCATTTGTCTGAGGTGGGTGTTTTTAAAAAACAAAAGGAAAAGTTAATCCATTAAATTTGAATGCGAGTTTGGCATAGTTCCCTCCCTCGTGGCAGAGAGGGACGTAGTGGACTTAGCTAGCTAACGTTATATTCGTAGACCCAGCTGGCATATCGAGCATGGCTGTATAGTCGTGGCATAAGATAAGGGTGTGCTTATGTCAATTAAGGGCATAGCATTTGTCATAACTTGCTAGTGACGTCACTCATTGTAATCCAAGCTGGCGTAAGTAGCTCAGCAGTGTTGCCTGTGTGGCACTTTTCAGCATCCCTGCAGCAGTTGGAAATACAAACGTGAACAATGTTTGTTAACGTATTTTCAAATTGAACAGCTGTTTATTCCACGACTGTGACCCAGTTATTTGAGATTAAGCACTTTTTTTAAGCACACTGTATCACTTGTTAACGTGTGACTTGTTGTCTGGATGAGTTAAAGGTCAGACCTCGTTGGTGATTTTGTGATGAAGGCTCCTCCAGTAGATTGGGGGGATTCCTGAGGACTGTAGGGCCCCACCGTGCAGGACCACAAAGCCTTTGAACTCCTCGTCCCCGTCTCCATTCATCATTATAGCATTTGTTGACATTTCTATAAGCAGATGGCTATCACTCACGTGGAGTTAGAGTTGGCAAACCCGGAAGAAGTTTGTCGGCTGAGCCAGCAATGCATTGTGGGAGTTTTAACGCGCCCCATAGTTTTTTCACTTCATTTCCACTCCATATTTAAATAACTTTTTAGATTAACCCTACCGCAGACACTGCAAACATCTTTTTGTCAAGTACTGGGTGCTAAAATGCAGAAAAACATTCCGCCAGCGTGAGATAATTTCACTCTGCTTTAATAGATCCAACTGGTTTTATGAAGTGTACAGAACAATTTTTATCTTAATCCTAAATCAGCGCTCTTGAAACACGTTGATTTTTTGAAATCAGAATCCAGGGAAAGTGATCTAACTAGACTGACAGATCTTTTTCACTCATTCAAATGAAAAGAAAACAGTTAAGACTAAATAACTAACAAACAAGTACTCAAGATGGATTTTCAAAACATAATATAGCCTACAAGTAGTAACACAGCTAAGATTTTAATGCATAGGTGATATTCAATTCAATTTTATTTATAGAAACAAATCATAACAGAAGTTATTTTAAGACACTTTACATATAGAGTAGGTCTAGCCCACACTCTATAATTTACAAGAGTATATGGCTGCAGCCTGGAGCGTCCCATGTCATCCGTC
>NC_045755.1:837410-852739 GCF_008692095.1 Etheostoma spectabile
CGGGACGGATGACATGGGACGCTCCAGGCTGCAGCCATACCCGTCTCATAATTTACAAGGACCCAACAATTCCAGTAATTCCCCCAAGAGCAGGCAACTAGTGCGACAGTGGAGAGGAAAAACTTCCTTTTAGGGAGAAACCTGGGACAGACCCAGGCTCTTGGTAGGCGGCGTCTGACGGGGCCGGTTGGGGGGACAGTGACTAGAAATAGAAGTTGTAATAGTTCATGTCATAGCAGGGTGTTACAGGGTGTAGTGTGGCATTGCAGAGCAGAGGCTGACGTATACTAACCTTATGTAGGATAAACTGTATTATAAACAATGATTTTAAATGTATGTATTCATAGATTTGTCCCTTTGTTGAAGATCCTGTGATACAAATTGACAGCTCCGGACAGGCCCGGCCCTAAACAATTTGGTGCCCTAGGCAAGATTTTAGGTGGCGCCCCCTTGCATCACTGTACAGTTAACTGATGTTAAAACTAACAGATAGCGCTCGCTATTTATTGATTAGCCAACTATGTCATGCTAACGGCTAATGCTATTATCGATCATTGTTCTGCAACAGCAAAATAATATCATTATCATCATCAACTTTACTGTAACATTACCTCTGTCTTTGTCACGTTTTTCCTCCTCTACTTTTCTTTTTTTCCTCCCCTGGGCACCAGACAGTTTAGGACGCTTTGACATTATGAGATTTAGATGCAGGTAAAAGAAGTCGGGCTTGTTTTTTTAATTAAGGTGACGTTATAGTAAGGTGACCAGATTTCTCAGACAAAATCCGGGGACATTTTCAGCTCAGAAGCGTATTTACCTCCAAAACACGTAATGTTTTTATTTTTGTAAAACTTAAAACGGGGACACTAGACCTAGACTGTTCTCATTAGGGGCTGAGCCCCCCCAAGGTATCATCCTAGACCCACCCCTGCTGCTAGTTCCTACTCCACTCCACTACACCTCAAGATAGAAAATCCTAATATTTCAAGATAAAAAGGCCCAAATATTTCAAGATAAAAAGTCCTAATATTTCAAGATAAAAAATCCATCCTTATACTTCAAGATAAAAAGTCCTAATATTTAAAGATAGAAAAGTCTTAATATTTAAAATATAAGTCCTAATGGTCCTAATATTTCACGATAGAAAGTCCTTTAGTCATATTCAAGATAGAAAGTCTTAATATTTCAAGATAGAAAAGTCCTTATAGTCCTAATATTTCAAGATAGAAAGCCTAATATTTCAAGATAGAAGTCCTTATATCAATATTCAGATAGAAAGTCTTAATATTTCAAGATAGAAAGTCTCAATATTTCATAATGTTGTAATGTTTACTGAACTACATTTATCTGACAGCTTTTGCTTTACTGCTCAAGGCTTGTTTCTGCAACAGCTCATTGAGAATCAGATACAATAAAAACTACTGAGGACATATTTCCTTTGACATTGATGCAGTATTAAACGAGATCCCTGCAATGTAAGTTAATAGGATAATTGTCCAGCTTGTATTTACGTTCATAAAAGCGCTTGTTTAGCTGCTAACAGACTCAGATTAATATTCTAAGTGTCTGACAACATTATGGAAAGGATTTCTAAGGAGGTCGACCTTTCTGTTAAAGATTAAGATCCTTTTTAAAACATAAAAGTCCGCGAAATTGCGTTCGCTAAACGCACCAGACTCCATGTAAATAATCAGTGCTTTTTAGCATCGTAAAATACGGCTTCTAAAACCTCTCTGAGCACCGCTGGCTCTGGCGGTCTGGAGCCTGCGTGTGTTGGGTGTGCGATTATCGGCTACGTTTTTTCTTTCATTCCAATTTCGGGTCTTTCAGTGAAAACCGGGGACATTTCCGGGGACAGATCCAGCCGGGGACAGGTAGCCAAAATAAGGGACTGTCCCCGGAAACCGGGGACGTCTGGTCACCCTACGTTACAGGTACAGCACAGGCCGGGCGCCCCCTGGTGGTTTGCGCCCTTAGCATTTGCCTATACTGCCTAAGCCACAGGCCGGCCCTGGCTCCGGAAGACCTACTAATGGACCTTGTGGTGAGACTGTTTTCCCAATTGTTGTCTTCATTGTCAAGAATCATTTTGAACACAGATATGATCTACTTCAGGATGATCTTGTTAATTGTGGGACTCATACTGGCACTACTACCACTGTTTCTATGGTCTCTGCTGCAGTGGCCATCATCTATTCAACATAGTTCTAGGTAGTAGTCTAGGTTCAGTTACTGCTTAACATAAACATTATGTGGGAAATTATACTCAGGTATTGTGAATTATTGTGAGAAATTGTACTCAGGTATTGTTATCATATTTAGACACTGTGAATGAACTTATGCATAAGCTAATGAAACAAAACTCATATCAGACATTAAGTGAAGGAGAAAATGTACTGTTGCTTGGCATCCAGGTGGGGGCGACACCGTGTTGGTATAACATTACATTTTACAAGAGAACCGGATGCAGTATGGCCAGAAAGCCACGTGTTCACTCACAATGGAGGCGGACAAAAGGGTCCTCCACAGGAAGGACCCCTAATACGCACGCACACAGACACGTTGCCAAAGACTGTAAACAGGAAGCCGCGCCCACCCACCCAGCCAATAGAAATACTGATGTTAAGGTGATATGACCCGCCTTGTGATGCTTTTGACCAATAGGGCTCCTTAAGAGAACCCCGTATATAAGGCAAGGTACGCCATTGTTTCAGTGCCTTTTGTGTGAACCTCTGAACTAGTCATGTTCCATTGAGACCCGTGCACGTATTATTGTCGGAAGCATTGCTCTGTTTTATAATAAATCCTTTGGTAACTTAATCAAAGCTAGAGTGATTCTTAGCTATTTGAGTCCCGACGTGGACCCTCCAAGTGGAATTCGCAACAAATTTGGTAGCAGAGGATGGTTTTCGAGCAGTGGTTAAACTTAGGAATCCACGGAATCAGGATTAGAAGTTGTTTAACTCGGGTCCAGATTCCACGGACAGTCCACGTCTGCCGGAACGAGACAGAGGAGGCATTTGTGCAAACCGCGGAGGAATGGTCACAGGAGACTCTTAAAAAAGGGTAAGCTGAAACCTGTTTCATCAAATTCAGCATATTGTATAATAGTATAAACCAAATTAAAGTGATCAGACCTCCGGGTGAGTACATTTTGTAAAAATATAGACAAAAATTATTAAGGTTGTGTGGACATTGAGCAATGCATTCCATTTTTCTGTGAATGAGAGTGGAGAGTGCGTGAGTTGAAGCATCTGGGATGCGTAGACGATTCCAATTTTTTTTTTGGAGCTGTTCTGTGGGAGGTTCGATAAACCGGTCGATGATGCGCTGCAGCGTATACTGATGGGGGAAGGCGGGACATAGCCAGCCAGCGTTCGTGTAGTGGCTTCACCCATAGGTGGGCCAACGCGTGGAAGTGTGTGAGTGTGGAAAACATAGAGAGCGAAATACAGGTGTATATAATGCTGTGAAGAATGAATGTTGGAAATGTGAATGAGTTGATAAATCATAGGTGATCCAAGTTTGGAGCTAAGATACGCGGGAGATTGAAACTTGCCGGTAGGAGTAATAAACTACATGCCGAGGGAAAGTCTCGGCGCGTACAGAGTCAGTGTTCACCATTGGAGTCTCGGTCCATAAGGCTGTTCTCAGCGGATGTAGGAGTGAGTGAAAGTAAAAGAAAGGATAGAGCAGAGATAAATTGGAAAGTTTGGAAAGAATGATTGTGTGAGCCCGAGTAAGCGTTGACAATTGACCAAGCCTCTGGTCCGTCTGTGGTGCTGCTGTTGAAGACGTAGGTTAAAATTACATGTAAAAAAATACTGTTGGATAAGTTCGATAGGGTGCTTGTGGGTATTGAAAAGTAGAGAATTTGGAGGAAAAAAAGAGAGGGAAAAGAGAAAAAAGGGGGGTGCAGGGGAATTTTGCAGAGAAAGGGAGAGACAGCCTGCAGAGGAAAAGGGAGGGGAAGAGCGAGAAGCGGGCAGAGTGTGGTGAGAAGGAGGGGAGAGCAGAAAGGAGCAGAGGGAGTGAAAAGGGAGGGGCTATTGATTAGAGTCAGGGGAAAAGGGGAAAAGAATAAACAGCAGGGAGAAGGCTGGTTGGATACTGTGGAAGGAGTGCCAACTTTTCAACAGATTCTACAAAAACTGACTCAAAATCAATGTTTAAACCATGCAAAGCGAGCTGAAGAAGAAGGAGGCAGATTCCGCTTCACTAGGCCAAAACGAGCTGCCAGAAAAGAGGAAGAGGAGTGTCATGCCCTGGCCCTCGCCTAGTGGCCCACCATGTCAAATCAACTGTACCCCAAAACAGCAGAAGATACCCCATCAGGATAAAACTCAGAAAATAAATAGATTATACCAGAATTGACAACTTCACAAACCACCCCACCTCCCCCATACAACCTTGGAGAGAACCATCACAGACCAGACAAAGCAAACAACCCATTACCCACGTGACAACAAGCGAGGGCTCTTTCCCGGTTCCAACAGCCTGTTCCAAGACATCAGATGATATACAGATATGGGAGCAGACAAGGTAGTGCAAGGGAAAAGATATTTGTTGGTAATGGTAGACAGATTTTCTAGGTGGGTAGAAGCTATCCCAGCTAGACATGAAGATGGAAAGATTGTAGTAAAATGGATAAAAACTGAACTGATACCACGGTACGGCATTCCAAGACGAATCAGATCAGATAATGGCACCCACTTTAACAACCAGTTGTTGAGAGAAGTTCAAGCTGCCTCGGGCATCACACACTCATTCGGGTCGGTATACATCCACAGTCCCAGGGACTGGTGGGGAGGGCCAACCAAACATTGAAGGCTAAGATAGCCAAGGTCTGCCATGAGAGCAGGATTAAGTGGGTGGAGGCCTTCCCCTGGCACTCATGGCCATGAGAGCTGCAAAAGGGGGAGAGACGCACCTCCCCCCACGAGATCTTGACTGGCAGACCAATGCCAGGTCCACCCAATAATGGAGGATAGCCGTTATTGGATGTAAAACAGGTGAAAAGTTGCCCATATGAATGAATAACCTATTTGGTCTCAGCCTCTCTACCCAGGTGGAGAAAGAAGCCAGCACCCCATCAGAACGAGAGGCGAGACCATTAAGGTAGGAGACTGGGTCAGGGTTAAGGTCCACAAGAGGAAGTGGGCAACCCCAGGGGACTGGTCCAAAGTGAAGGAGTTTACTTACACTCGGTCCAGGGCAAAGGTAAATCAGGCGCACCTTGGCACCACCTACATTGTGCCCAGCAGACCCTCAACCCGCACTTTAGCGGACACACAATTTGATTCAAAAAAAATGCAGAAATTAAGCGCTGCTTAGGAGGTCCAGACAGTCCTCAGTCTGGACAGAGGGCACCAAGCCTAAAAGAAATAGGGCTCAGGAGAAGAATAGTAGTGATAAATTTTGTCATGCTGGGAATAGGGGCGGGACTGATAATGCGGGGAATAGAAATCAAATTACAGGATGATATAACTGAATTAGAGGACAATGCCAAAACTGAATCTCGTATTACGTGCCAAATTGAGAAATAAAATAATGAATGTAGAAGATAAACATGCTGTTCTCCACAGTCTTTTAATGCTCATACATACAGGGAGCAGCACACCCCATAAGGGACACTAGGACACAAGATAAGGGAGACAGGGTGGATAAAACACAGGGACAGAAAAATTATCAGTCATTTCCAGTAAATCTACACATAAGACTGGCACAATAGTCTCCGGTGGGCACACATGGAATTTAACCAGCAGTAAAACATACAGAGGGGCGGCTGTGGCTCAGTGGTAGAGCGGTTGCCTGCCAATCGGAAGGTTGGTGGTTCGATCCCTTGCCCTGCAGTCCCATGTCGAAGTGTCCTTGGGAAAGATTTCCGAGTTGCCCCCGGTGCTGCGCATCGGAGTGTGAATGTGTGTGAATGTTTATCTGATGAGCAGGTGGAACCTTGTACAGCAGCCCCGGCCACAGTGTATGAAGGTGTGTGACTGGTGAATGTTTCCTGTAGATGTAAAAGCGCTTTGAGCAGTCGTTAAGACTGGAAAAGCGCTATATAAATACAGCACATTTACATTAAAAACAACATACAGAAAAGGGACAAAGATAGAGGGTGTTGTAAGAATGAGGAAAGAAGGAAAAAAGTGGGTTATAGAAGCAGGGTTAAGCTACAAGAGAATAAAGCAGAAGAGAAGTGTTGACTCATGTAGTAATTAAACTATTGTTGCAAATAGTATTTGAGTAACGGAGAGAGGTGTTCAAAGGTAGTAGATGGGATTATGTCTGAGATCTGGTAGATTGAAGGAAAAGAAATGGGAAATTTATGATATCACAGGAAAAAGTAAGAAATAAGAAAAGAAAGTTTAGTGCATTTTATGGGGACATAGCTGGTGAGAATTCAACACTAACTATAATGGCTCATTTTTCAGATTGGGTATAGTTGGTATATGTTTAATGTATGTCTGTATGTCTTGTCTTGCTTATTTGTTGTATGTCTGCAATTAGGAGATGGATCAAAATTATAGTAATATGTCCTGTCAGATCTTAGTGGTACTTGGGGAGGCTGAGAAAACTCCAACTAGGGAAAAGAGGGAAATAGTGTAACGCTTTAAAAAAAAAAAAAAAATAATAATTTAGATTTAAATGAGGGAACATTCGGATTAAAAAAAAAAAAAAAAAAAAAAGAAATAAAGTAGTCAATCCAATGTGGGATCCATCTTATATGACAGAAGTTTTAAGGTATGGGACTTAAGGGATTAGCAGTGTCCTACAATAATGGAGAGTAACTAAAAGAGGAATGCTTATGTAAACATTCTATGTTAACATGAGTTTTTGACCCTTCCACAGAAGGGGCTGTAAAAAAAAAAAAACACGATAAGAAACCTCATTTAAAAGTAATTAACCAAAATGCCTCTACAGGGCAAAAGGTAACTCAAGGGTTAAAATTAAAAGAAAGCAGATTGATCAACTAATGCATTGATCTAAAATATTCACATGAAAGTCGTAATTGATAAATTACTTAGTTGAAAATGGAAAGTTGCTTTGATCATTCAGTTTTAAGAAGAAAAAAATATGAGGCTTCTTGTTTTGTTACCTTTACAGTACTCTGTGATACTTTTCATGCTTGGGAAACATTTTAGGGGAATTGGGTTGATAATAGAAATACAAAGATTTACAGTTTGGAATTGGGACTTTAAACTTGGAACAGTGAAATGATGAAATTTCTTACTATTAATATGACTGGCCCTACTGTAGTAACGTTTTTGAAATTAATGTCATAGATTAAGACTGCTTTAAAGTAAGGTGCATAAATTATACAGTATAATGAGATATGTTCTCATATCAGGTAACAAATTGGATAGATTGAACCACTAGGTGATAAAGTTGGTTCTACTGTTACTAGGACAACAGGTCATAAAGAACACATTACACATTGATTAGTACAAATTTTTGTTGCAACTTAAAAATAGAAAATTAAAGAAACATTCTTTTTGTTACAAGTCATCTAAGTTTATTGGTTGGGATAAGATTGAAACCAGTCTAGGCTGATATAGGATTCCATTCTATGTGTATTTGATGTGGTGTTAAAATGAGCTTTTAGTGAAGCTTAATTTTGTTTGTGGATTTTGTTTGTATTTTGAGTTTTTACATGACAAACTGTTTAAACTATTGAGTTGATGTGGAAATATTTTATTTGGGTGATTCTTTTCTTTTTGAACCTTTTGTTTTGTTGCTTTTAAGATCAAGATGCAAGACAGAGTGTTAATGGCTAAAACGAATACATAATTAGGAATAGGAATGCTGTAGGAGACATAACTCAGAAGGAGAGATGCAGTAGCAATAATACAGTGTCCATAGCATTAAGGATATTAAGACTACTCTAAGATTTTGTTTTAATTTGTGCAGAAACTAACCCGTAATGTAAACTGAAGCTGGAGGGATAAGTTCCAAAACTAGTTTCTCTTTAGAATGTTTGAGGATTTTATAGAGTTAACCAGCAAGAAAGAAAGAAATGTTATTTGAGTGACATGAGTGACATACACTGAATGAGTATTGATAAAAGAAAAGATAATGCTTTTTGGAGTTCTGTTTTGTGCCACACAGTGCCTCGTTGTGTCAGAACCAGGTCCATCTCGCTCCTCCAGCTGCGGGATCAGAGACAAACTGGACCAGAAGACCAACAACAACCATCACAGCACCTCAGACCACAGCACAGCTGAAGACCATAAAGCTTTATGGTCTGGCTGCGATTTTTGGCCCAAAACTGACTTGAAAGTGGACCAGGGCTAAATGTTTGATAATATTTACAACATCTGTGAGTGTGCTGTGCTGGACCACGGAGCAAGGAGTGAGGTCCACATACTCTGGCTGGGGCCTTGCTGATGCTAAGGTGAGAGGGCTCTCCAGGGGTCAACCATGTGGCCTGCTACACCATAAACAAAAAGACTGAGATACAGACCAACGATGAGAAGATGGACTGATAAGGAGAAGGAGGGAGCGAGAGACCGTCCTGGTTCTGGTGTTTCAGATGCACACATGGAAGGAGATTTGTCACTTACAGACTCGCAATCTAAAAACAAACACACATAAAATACTGGGAACAACAACTTATACTCTACAAATTAGGCAAAGTTCATGTAAACAGACATGTTTAAAGGGTTAAGACATGTCTCATGTCTGGTAGGGAAAATTACATTTTGTAGGGCCTTATAAATTTTGTAACATTTTCATTAAATTTCCTGTTATAGTTTCAAGCAAGATCGGTGACAACTAGGTTAATACAGATGGATTAAACATAATCCTCACATTTTCAATGAAGTGTTAAAAGATGATTTGGTAGGAATTGATCCGGTATTGCGAAGTACCGGGATTTAATATGTAGACATTGAACTGTTCACAGGATGGGTAAACATGTGGGTGGCAAGAAAGGGGGAGTTCAAAACTCCATGCCTTAGTCCGGGGTGCTCCATAATTAATGCTGGGACATTTGTCATTTCATTGTGATCACTGAATAGGATTTCCATGAAGGTGGTGTTGCGAAAGCTTAGACCAGAAGAGGGAAATGTTGAAAATTTTAAATGTTGTATGTGCTTAAACATAGTGTGCGATTTACATTATACATTCAAGTCAAAAGGTAAAAGCATTATTTCAGCATAAATGAAGACATGTTGGTCATGAGTTAAGTTTGTTGTCATAAGGATATAGTTTGTTTGTTACATTAAGGTGTTTTGCAATACTTCTGTTTTATAATATAAGATGCTCTGTTACATTTTGTTATAATCCAGCTCTACAAATATGTCAGAAGCAGAATTGATTGTTAGGGATTGTTGAGTTGTAAAAAAGTTAAAATGTCTGAAGGTACCAGATTAGAAAATTATGCATCCACTGTCCCCTGGGGTTTTAGTCTAGGCTAAAACAATACAATGTTGATTGGACTATGTTGATAGAGTTTCATCCCCACTGGTCTTTCCTGAAATGAGGGTCATAAACCCTCCGCCACATTCCAATTGAGAGACTGCAACCTGGTTGAATTTGTATCAGTTCATATGTGTGTGCGCGTGTGTGTTTGTATGTTTACAGTAGGGAGAGTAAGATGATATCAGAAGGCGAAGAGATGGGGATAATTATCTTGTATATTGTGGACGAATAGACACACACACACACATACACACCACTGTGGCCAAGGGACCCCACCTCGTGAATAAGACCAGGGGGGACCAGGAGGTCCAATAGGGAAACATTGAGAGTTAGAGTACACCTTAGTAGGTGTGAAAAGGGGGGATATTCGTTTCTCACCATATTATTTGATATAGGTTACCATATTAAACCTGTGTTGCATGTTTTGTACTAATGAATTCTAAAAGGTTTTTCACACAGTTCCTTGTTTACAGTAGGATTTGCACCAAGCAGGTGCAAAAAGGGGGATTTGTGGGAAATTATACTCAGGTATTGTGAATATGTGAGAAATTGTACTCAGGTATTGTTATCTATTTAGAACACTGTGAATGAACTATGCATAAGCTAATGAACAAAAACTCATATCAGACATTAAGTGAAGAGGAAAATGTACTGTTGCTTGGCATCCAGGGGGGGGCGACACCGTGTTGGTATAACATTACATTTTACAAGAGAAACGGATGCCGTATGGCCAGAAAGCCACGTTCACTCACAATGGAGGCGGACAAAAGGGTCCTCCACAGAAGGACCCCTAATACGCACGCACACAGACACGTTGCCAAAGACTGTTAAACAGGAAGCCGCGCCCCACCACCCAGCCAATAGAAATAAGATGTTAAGGTGATATGACCCGCCTTGTGATGCTTTTGACCAATAGGGCTCCTTAAGAGAACCCCGTATATAAGGCAAGGTACGCCATTGTTTCAGTGCCTTTTGTGTGAACCTCTGAACTAGTCATGTTCCATTGAGACCCGTGCACGTATTTATTGTCCGGAATGCATTGCTCTGTTTTATTAATAAATCCTTTTGGTATACTTAATCAAAGCTAGAGTGATTCCTTAGCTATTTGAGTCCCGACGTTTGGACCCTCCAAGTGGAATTCGCAACAATTAAGAGAGAAACTGTAGTAAGCTGATAAGCATTATGTTCATGTTTTCTGTTCATGTTCTATAAACTAAGCACATTCTATACCAAATATTTCTAAACATCACTACAAAATTCCTCTACCAGTCAGAGGTGTTGATGTTCTGTAATGTGTGTGTGTGTGTGTCAAATGAAGCTATTTCTAGATTCTAAAAAATAATGCATATTTCGAAATCAATGGTATGTATTTAAAATACACAAAAAAACAAATACGGTCAGTAGTGTAACACATTTTTATTCAAATAAATAGAACAAGCAAAAGCTACACATCCAAATTGAGGATTTAAATTTGAAGCATAAAAGGGTATGGACACACAAAGCTTATTGCTGGCAAGCGTCGAAGACAGGAAATGAAAAGTTATTTAACCAGTAAGACAAACCAGTCATTAAATGAAGATTAAATTCAACTAAACTAAATAAAATACTTTTATTGCCATGTCTTTCAAATCATTGCCCTGGACATAATCAATACTCAATACTCAGCACTCTCTTCCCTTTGATTGATTCATGAATCATGAATGCAAGCAATTACCTCGTGGCAGAGGAAAATAGAGGAAATGTAATGCCATGTGTGTTTTTTTTAATAAGTATCATAATTTCATTTGTTTTTACCACAATATACACACTCCTGAATGCTAAATGAGCACTATACATGTACATGTTTAGCTCAAGTTGTATTCACACCTGTAGTTCAGTTAATTTGGTTTAGACCAGGGAGAAATAGGAGAAATTGCGGCTTTTTAATTCTGGTCCAATTTGGTTGACTGAGCCGTGTTTCCATGGTAACAATCAAGGACACCTGTTCACCAGTGGCACCAAAATACAAAAGAAGAAAACATGGCGTGTAATTTGTGGTTGCTTAACAATGTTGTAGAGCGAGTGTAGAAAAAGAAGCGGGTTGTTTGAGATCGCAGTAATTTGTTGGAAATAGACAGCAGTGAAAACATTCTTTTCATGAAGCCACTGCATCTCATATGCATTGTAACTGCACTAGGCTAATGGGAGTTTTGTACTGTTACACAAAATGTTCTCACTTTTTGCTAAAGTAAACAGGGCCCAGAGGTTTGACAGGTTTCAGTTTGATAAAAGTCATTGCGAATGAGTCCTACTTCATAAAGATATTCAAGTATAAATGTTCTTAGGGGTCCTATTTTAACAATGTAAACGCACAACATGAAGCGCCTGGCGCAGGTGTGTTTAGGGCGTGTCCAAATCCACTTTTGCTAGTTTGACGGCGGAAAAAAGGCTGTGTGCGCGCCGGGCGCATGGTTCAAAAGGGTTGTAGGTGTGTTTTGTGCTGTGCATAAGCCTGGACGCATTTTACTAACGCGCTGTTAAAATATCAATGAAATGCTGCGCCAATGACTTTAGACCAGGTTTTCTTTTTGGTCAATGGCGCAATCCCTTCCCGCTGCCTCAAGATACCGATACATCAAGAATGCACCTGAACGCACCTCTCTGTAAGACCAGCATGGCCATGGGCGCAGGTGCATTTGCTTTTTAAACGACGCGGGCGCTGGACGGTCTCAAAACATCAAAGACAGTTGCGTTGGGCCTTACGCCGCGTTGTGCCGGGTGCAAGATCGGGCCCTAGATGTCTGTCTGAAGTCAAAATTTATTTATGAGAAACAAGCCACTGTTTTTAAACTGCTTATTTATCTTGTATAACCATGCCATGGTCTCCAGTGTCTCACTCATGTGCTTGGTGTGATCCACCACCACTTCCCTTTTCACTCCACAACACGTTAACAGTGGATAGAAATTACTACAGGCCATTAGTTGCATATGAACTTGTTTTGTGAAAATACTTGAAACTACATCCTCTTTATACGCACGTTGTTTGTAAACCATAGCCACAAGACATTGGCATCAATTTCCAGCATCCACAGCTGAGCATTACTGAGGGTGGAAGTCCTTTGAATATGGTTTCACCATTACATCTTGAGGAAACATTCTTTGGCATTGCTCCACATCTGTATTCCCTGAGGGAGAGAGAGGAAAAAGAAACAGTTTTTGAGGAACATGACCGGTCCAGTTTTGCTGTAACTTTTAGACAGCTGATGTGCTCTTCTGTACCTTTTTGCACATGCTGATTTGCATGACAGCATAGTTGATGAGCGCTTCCCGCAGATCTTTGTCCTTCTGCTCCTTAAAGCGCTGCATATCCACCCACGCCCTTTCAACATGCTCTCTGCAGTAAAACAGATCCAATGAAGCACACAGGCAAAAACTGGCAAATATATTATGGATAATCATGGACAGAACATTTTTCTGGCTGCTTTCACAAACAATCTGACTCACTTGCACTCCACTCTTTTCTCCTTGACGCTGTCTTCCCCCTCTGCTATTAGCTCCTCCAGCAGCTTGATTCTGGCCTCCCTCTGCACAGGTGCCTCTTGGCCAAAAAGCTTGTTGGTCATGCCTTTGAAGGAGAACGTCCGCACAATCTAAGGATGGCATAAATAGAGAAACCAATTCAGTTTGGAAGTTGTTAACATCTGCCTTAACTGTCTTACCTGTGTTTGACATGAAAAAATCAGCAATCACTGCTTAAGAATAAGGGCAGATTTATGCTTCTGCGTGGGCTCTACGCAAAGCTTTTGCCATAGCCTACATAAGTGGCCTTAGGTATGTACTTGTTTGCTGGTGTCTGCGTCGTTCTAGCGTGTCTCTTTAAGACAATAGCAGGGCCGGCATGTAGCGAGTGAGAGAGTGAAGGTGGGATTAGTTTGAAGTTTCGAGTAGCAACTCTAGAGTTATAATGAGAGAAACAAAGTGTCTCCCCTGTGCTTCCTGACCACGGTTGGAAATCTGTAGCAGGACAGGTTAATCTTTTCATGTTGTTCATGGAGAAGGAGAAACAGGAAATGAGTTGGGGGAAATGAGACGCTACCAAGAAACGGCCAAGCGGACCAATCTCAGTTGTTGTGTTCTGCATCACGTGTAGTAGCATTTTTTGAGAGATGCACGTCCATTCAACGCAGAAGTAATAAATTGGCCTTAACAGACGAAACAAAAGTAAGTGTACCCCTGTAGTCAGCTCCTCATGTTGCTGCTTCTTTGAGATGAGGTCCTGGGAGGCCATCTCAAACTCAAACTGGGTCAGCTCGTGTTTCCTGCACACTGCCCTGCCAAAGCAAAGTGTTCTACATAATATCATGCTGCTCTTATGCTCTAATACAAGCGTTTGGCATAGCCATACAGTGGTGTGAAAAAGTGTTTGCCCCCTTCCTCATTTCCGGTTCCTTTGCATGTTTATCACACTTAAGTGTTTCGGAACATCAAACCAATTTAAACAATAGTCAAGGACAACACAAGTAAACACAAAATGCAATTTGTAAATGAAGGTGTTTTATTAAAGATGAAAAAAATCCAAACCATCATGGCCCTGTGTGAAAAAGTGATTGCCCCCTAAACCTAATAACTGGTTGGGCCACCCTTAGCAGCAACAACTGCAACCAAGCGTTTGCGATAACGTGCAATGAGGCTTTTACAGCGTTGGAGGAATTTTGGCCCACCATCTTTGCAGAATGTCCTAATCAGTTACATTAGAGGGTTTTCGAGCATGAACGGCTTTTTAAGTCATACCACAACATCTCAATAGGATTCAGGTCAGGACTTTGGCTAGGCCACTCCAAAGTCTTGATTTTGTTTTCTTCAGCCATTCGGTGGTGGACTTGGGTGTGTTTAGGATCATGTCTGCTGCAGAACCCAAGTTCGTTCAGCTTGAGTACACGAACAGATGGTCGGACATTCTCCTTTGGGATCTCTTGGTAGACAGCAGAATTCATAGTTCCTTTTATCACGGCAAGTCTTCCAGGTCCTGAAGCAGCAAAACAGCCCCAGACCATCACACTACCACCAACATATTTACTGGTGGTATAATGTTCTTTTTAGAAATGCAGTGTTCCTTCTACGCCAGATATACTTGGACACACACCTTCCAAAGAGTTCCATTTTGTCTCATCGGTCCACAGAATGTTGTCCCAAAAGTCTTGGGGATCATCAAGATGTGTTGTGGAGAAATTGAGACGAGCTGTGATTCTTTTTGCTCAGCAGTGGTTTCTCCTTGGAACTCTGCCATGCAGGCCATTTTTGCCCAGTCTTTTCCTGATGGTGGAGGCATGAACGCTGACCTTAACCGAGGCAAGTGAGGCTGCAGTTTTTGGAAGTTGTTGTGGGGTCTTTTGGGACCTCTTGGATGAGTCGTCGCTGCGCTCTTGGGGTAATTTTGGGCGGCCGGCCACTCCTGGGAAGGTTCACCACTATCCATGTCTTCGCCATTTAGATAATGGCTCTCACTGTGGTTCGCTGGATTCCCAAGCTTTGGAAATGGCTTTATAACCCTTTCCAGATGATAGATCTCAATTACTTTCTTTCTCAATTGTTACTGAATTTCTTTGGGTCTCGCATGATGTGTAGCTTTTAAGGATCTCTGGTGGACCTTACTGTGTCAAGCAGCTCCTATTTAAGTGATGCCTTGATTGTGAACAGGTGTGGCAGTAATCAGGCCTGGGTGTGGCTAGAGAAATGTAATTCAGGTGTGGACAACCACAGTTATAGTATGTTTAACAAGGGGGGCAATCACTTTTTCACACAGGGCATGATGGTTTGGATTTTTTTTCACCTTTAATAATAAACAACTTCATTTACAAATTGCAAGGACAACTTGTGTTGTCCTTGACTATTGTTTAAATTGGTTTGATGTTCCGAAACACTTAAGT
>NC_045755.1:852750-853068 GCF_008692095.1 Etheostoma spectabile
GCAAAGGAACAGGAAATGAGGAAGGGGGCAAACACTTTTTCACACCACTGTATATCTTAGCCAATATCCAGTGTACACAGATGTGATTAGGGTCACAAATGTCCAAGAATATTCAACGTGGAAACCTTCTTTAGGAATTAATAGGAATAAAGGGGTTATTTGCTCAGGCTGTATTTACCAATTCATAAGCAAATTATTTCATTCATTAGTCAAATACGGAGGGTAATGTGACAAATGATGAGTAAGCTTGCTAGACAGTTAAAGGTCCAGTGGCATGAAAATTTCATTTTCTGAGGTTTTTTAACATTAATATGCGTT
>NC_045755.1:853078-855379 GCF_008692095.1 Etheostoma spectabile
GCCTATGGTCCCCCAGTGGCTAGAAATTCTGCTCTGCCTTTGAGAAAATAAAAGCTCAGATGGGCCGATCTGCAATCTTGCTCCTTATGAGGTCATAAGGGGCAAGGCTACCTCCCTTTTTCTCTGCTTTGCCCGCCCAGAGAATTTGACCCACCCATGAAAGAGAGACATATAATATAAGCCTATATATAGAGAGATACAGTATTAGGGGACCACTAAGTCATGGGACCTTTAAATTGGGAAAAGTTACTTTGGAAATTTAAGACAACAATATTTGAGAACAATGTTCTGCGCAAATTTAGGGTTTGAAGCAAACAACTAATTTATAAAAGAAATGTTTTACAATAATAAATGAATGAATGGAAATATTTTACTTACACTCCTCAATTAGCATGCTCAATGAAGCTACGCTCGACATGGTAACTGCTATCAAGCGAAAACTAGAAGGTGTCAGCAATATTAGCTGTTTAACTGAAATATAATTGATCTAAAATATAATCACTATAATCAAAACTTGCATTAAAGCATGTATCCTTTGGCTCAGACAGTGCAGTTGTGTGGGCTGCACATGTGACGGGAGATTGCACTGTACATCTAGACAGTTGTACTTTTACTAAATTCCTATTTTTAATGAGTTGCTGGCAAATGATCTGTACATGTGATGGTGCAGGTTACAATTCAATAGATGGACATACTTTTAACCAAAAATATGCTGTAAGACTAAGTATTCAGGGCTTAAAGTACTTCGCCCTAGTGGCGGATTTTTGGCGTATAAATATTTTTGAAAAAATATAAATAAATGAAAAAGGATTCAGGCTCAGGATTTTTTCCCCACTTTAAGCCCTTAGTATTGCTTTATGCATATTTCCCCCTTAAATAAGTTCCCTATTAAAAGTAAAGATTTTTATATTGAAATTGTGCGAAATCACCCAAATTCCTGAACTTAACTTCCCTTGGGAAACCTTAGATGTGATTGATTAAAACTTGTGGTGGAATGTAACTAGGTACATTTACTTAATAATGTACTTTGGTACAAATGTTGAGGTACTTAACTTGAGTCTTTTCTTTTCATGCCCCTTTCTACTTCTACTCTGCTACATTTCAGAAAGAAAGATTGTACTTTTTACTCCACTACATCCATCTGACAGCTTTAGTTACTAGTTACATTACAAATTGAGATTTTTGAACAAAAAACACATGTAGTTTAGAAATTACCATGTTTTATTATAAATTAAACTACCTAACAAATTAACAGCCTGATATGATTAGACCTTAACAAACAGAACAGTTTGGATTCTTTCTAGTTTCTAAAATGTGAGGATTCTTCTGCAATGAATACATTTACTTTTAATACTTTAACTGCACTTTCCTGATGACACTTACATACTTTTACTTAAGTCACATTTTCAATGCAGAACATTTACTTGTAACAGAGTATTTTTACAGTGTGGTAAAGGAACCGAACACTTCTTCCATCACTGATTAAGACACCTCAGTAGCCACAAATAGCTTAATAATGGAGGTACAATAAGTCACTGTCCATCTAGCCAAAGGATAGATGTGTATTGCACATATGACATTTGCGGTAGTTACATGATTTTTTTTGGGGTTCAAATATTTTGGTCACCATCGGATAACTTATTCATTCATCAATTTTGCAGTTGTAATTACAGTCTTAGCCGACACATTTTAGAACCTTATTGCACCCTGGTGTTGGGAAAACACACGAAGGGTTCCTACTCTGACAAAAACTACTCATCCAACGACAGCTTTTGGAGTCACTGACACCTCAGTTAATCTTAATCCAGCTTTTTCTTCTCAGATGTTTTGAGCTCTGGTTTCATGCCAATATGTATTTGTGGAATGACCAGTGACAGCGTGCGTAAAACTGCTGGGATTGAGACTAAAAAGGTGGGGCTCATGTAAAAAATTGATTGAACCAAATCAGATATGAATATGTACATTGTTTAGAGGATCTTTAAAATTGTCTTACCTTAGAGCTTCAGCATAGAAAAGATATTCTTTCAGTTGGTCTGCATAATGTTCCTCTTCTTCTAAGATATCGTCTATTGAGGCAGCATATCTACAGGTGAGTGACAAAAAACATCTGCCTTCACAAGCAACACAGCGGGGTACTGAGGGAGTAACGATCCTACAGTATCAATTACTCACGCATCCATATGATGACCGGCACTTTGCAGTCCATCTCCCATCTCTTTCTCTATGGCGCTCCACTCACTGCAGTGGAAAGACACACACACACACACACACACACACACACACACACACACACACACACAC
>NC_045755.1:855396-859220 GCF_008692095.1 Etheostoma spectabile
ACACACACACACACACACACACACACACACGGACACACACGGACACACACGGACACACTAGAAAGGATCAACATCAGCAATTCTTGTCCTTTTTAGTCATGCGCAGATACAATATCATATTTTTGTTGTCAAACCTGAAGACTCTCCCATAGTTCCCATGGACCTTGTAAACACCGTAGAGTCGATCTGCAACCCTCTAAAGGAGACAGAAAACACATGAAAGTGGTCAACCAATTTAAAATATAGGAAATAAATCTCAATGACATTCAGATTTCCAGTCTTACGCCGGAGCTAGTGTATTTATATACGCACATTACTGTAATATTCAGAGTACACTTTAACGGTAAGAACTGAGGTGATAAAATGTTGAATCTATTCTGGTCAGTTAGCTACTGAATGGACCTTGTGGTGAGAATGAACTTTCAATATCAGTCTCCAATTCTTTAGTATTTTCTCCTGAGGCTTACTTACAGAATAATGGACTTCAGCCATCAACAAACACAACTCCAAATGAGTGATAATGTTGACCTGTAACTTCTGGATGTGTGAATAAGCCACTGTTCTCCCATAAGTATACTATATCTCTACTATATACAGTATGTGGTTCAGAACAACCAAAACATCGGTTATTGCAGTTTAAAGATTTAAAGCACGAAGCAATTTAATAAAAGATTATAGACAAACATGAATTCAATCTGTGTGTGTGTGTGTGTGTGTGGACTTACTGCCCGTGCTCGGAGCAGCTGAGATGTGTGAGACTGCAGCTCATCGCTGTAGTGTTTCATCTCCATGAAGCGTCTGAGTAAGAGAAAATGTACAAAAGACAGTGATTACAGTTTCCTTTACCTGCCATCTCCCCAGCTATTTAAATGTGTATGGGTTTTAATTTAACCTATAAACCTGGAGTGCGGAACTTCTGTCGCCCCCTCTGGCAGGGAGAGTGTGAGTCATAAAACACAGTGTCGCAGATGGCTCTCCCCCGTTACTGTCAGTCAAGATATTGGGTAATATGGGTGGAACTAAACTACTCCTTTGGAGTATCAGCATCCGGCTGGTGTGCCAGCATGGAAATGTCACCACAGAAACCATAATCACTGTATATTGTTTATAGAGTAACATATACTAAGAAGTACAGAGAGCTTTCCCTCGTGGCGATAGGCCGAATCAGCATTGTGTGAACTTGTTTGACGTTCATTTATATGTAGAAGTTCTGCACTCTAGGTCTAATTTATTTCTTCTTTTGTTATTCTTTCAATTTTTATAATATCTTTTTATTATTTGGATTATCAATTAACAATTTAAGTCATTTTTCAAACAGAAATGCCAAACATTTGATGTATCCATGTTCCCAAATATAAGAATTTGGTTGGACAAAACAAGACATTTAATGATGTTATCTTTTGCTTTGGCTCGTGCTGGGCATTTTCACTGTTTTCTGATGTTTGATAGACCAAATGATGAATACATTAACCAATTAAAAATAAATATATGTTTAATTGATGAATCCACACATCGAGGGAAGCAGCAAAATATTCTGTAATCATACAATTGCTTTTGAAATGGCTCATATAACTATTTATAAAAAGTTGAACTAACATCTTATTATATCTTAATAATAACAACATCAGGTTAGCTCTGGTAAACATGCCGCTTCAATTTAAAAAAAGAACTCTTGAAGACTACAGATGGATTCTTTTGACATTACAATGTAACTTTTACCAATCTTTTCAATCCAATTGAAACCTTGTTACATTGTGTTTAGGAAACACTTACTTACTTATCTGGATTTCTCACCCTGAAGGTGGCACTGAGAGCCCTGATCCTGGAATCGGCCTGAAATAGGAGCATCGGAAGCTGGTCAAGCTTTGTGAACACTAAAATATGGGTAAGCATTGCCTGTACGTATAAAGAGATAGAGGTTCCACAAAGTACCTTTGCCTGAAATCCTGTCTCATACACCACTTCCTTCCAGCCATGTTCCTGCCACACACAGCAGTGAACAAAAAGTTATTCACTGAGCCGCTGATCTATTGATCATCACGTAACTGACCCAGAGCTGCAGCGTGTACCTCAGTGAGAAAGTGGTGGAGGATCTTGTCATTAGAGAGGACTGGATGTGATGCCACACGAAGCAGAAAGTTCTCCAGTCCGATCCTGCGCCGCTCCACAAAGTCTGGGTCCATGTTGTCTGCAGACAGCTTGTGCCACACAAACTCCGCCTGCATGCCAGAGAGCAAAGAAACGGCCTACATTTTAGTCCTCACTTCTGCAGTTTCTTTACTTGCAGCTATGTGTAAGTTCAAGTGTGTATTATAACTTGCAAAAAAAATGGGTTGCACCACACACAAAAAAGTAATTAATTCAATTATAAGTAATTAAAATGGCACCTCCCCAAGCAGTTGACTACTAAGCAATGGGATAGAAATGGGACAGTAAGTGGTAACTTTTGACTTTTGCTGATTTTATTTTGGTGATTACATGTATGTGTGATACAGCCACCTTCAGCTTCATAAAAGTTATTTTAGTACGAGAGAAACAATTATCCAAGCACTTTTACACAAGATAACATACATACGTTTTCTTTTCAAAGTGTTTTTTAGGCAGTTTATGCTACAGTCATTATTTTATTGCAGAGAGCTGACAAGAAATGGGGAGAGAGGGAGAGAGAATGGGTCTCTATGTTATTTATTTACCTAAATTGTATTATCTTTCCTTCCTGGTTCAGACGTTCTGTTTGGCTGGGTTTGGTCCACATAGGCGACATTGCTCCATCATGTGTGTGTTGTCGCAACAACCTACACCACGTGTATTAGTTGTTTTGTCATCATTGGCTATGTTTACATGTACACAATTTTCCATTTTTTGCCCTTATTCCAAATTAGACGATATTCCGACTAAGCTGTTCACACGGCTAATGAA
Organism: Etheostoma spectabile; assembly: GCF_008692095.1. Lineage (NCBI taxonomy): Eukaryota > Metazoa > Chordata > Actinopteri > Perciformes > Percidae > Etheostoma > Etheostoma spectabile. Next base: position 858,316 of record NC_045755.1, read on the forward strand.
AGTGAATTTTCCACTAATATTCCCGTTTAGATGCAGCTGTGCAAATGACCACTTTTTCAAAGTTTCCCAGCAGTGCAGACTTGTTGGACCGTGCCAAACCAAGTTAAGCTTTTTCCTTGCCATAAGCGGCAATGAAGAAGAAAACAATGTGAGAGAACTTCTATAAATGTTGGATTTTGGTTACGTTATTTTGACAGGCTTAAGTGTTCATGACTTCGAGGAATTTGGTGATCATTGGTTGTTGTTGTATGTGTAATGAACTTCTTTTTTTTTTTTTTTACTAAATTGAGCTTGAGGTTTTCAAAAAAAGTGGTGGGTACAAAATGTTTGATGACAAAATCTAATAGGTACACGTCCACATGTCCCCAAATAAACGCCTACTGTATGTCTAGACCTGCTCTATCTGTAAAGTGTCTCAAGATAACTCTTATCATGATTTGATACTATGAATAAAATGGAATTTGTGATTTCTCAACCTACCTATTCTTGTCCTGTCACATTATATTAAAGTGCTAATTTTATGTTTTTTTTTGGCTTTTTCCATTTCCTTTATTGTGTTATATATCTTTTTTGTGCACGTTAAAGGATTCCAAAGTGAAAAAGCTCAAACCCCACCCCAAAGTGACTTACCATCTCCAACGGAAAACACTGTTCACAAACTCCTCCAAACAGCTCTCCTGTAGTCCAGCCTTTACTTCTGGGATGAACGTGCGTCACTTTGTAACACGCATTATAATGTTCACCTAGATGCTAGCATGGCCCGCCCTCATACTCTGCTTCTGACTGGCTAGTAGTCCTTACCTGTAGTAGTCCTATACTGAGCATTTGCAACTCCCAACAAAGACGGAACAGAAGTGCGATGCCTCACTCTGTAGCCACACACAGGGTGAAAAGAGGAGCTGCAG
>NC_045755.1:859230-863647 GCF_008692095.1 Etheostoma spectabile
CACAACAAAAATATGGTGTTTTTTGAAAGTTAAACCATGTCAACCTATTCTGATATAACCTCTGAACACAATTATGAACCTGAAAATGAGCATAATATGAGCACTTTAGGGATGACTGCCATGCATTGTTGTTCCCAAAGCTCTCTGTTTGTGCTTGTCTAGACTACAATGCAACCCCGGGTGTTTCAAACCAAAACGGGGGCAGCAGTACTCCCAAATGTCATAGTTTTAGGAGCTCGGAAACACCGGAGTAGTTTGAACGCGAGGCGTAAAGAAACATAGCAAAAGATATTAGTTATTAAACCAAAATGTGGTGGTGTATATGTAGCCTTAGACATTTCTTAACAGGATTTGGAAAGCAGATCCACACTGAACTCACTCTCTTCTCAGGCAAAGGGGGGACCACGATGTATGGATAGGTGACTAATAGGTAGTTCCGCAGCAGTTCAAATTCACTGTATCTCCTCCACAGAGAGTCAGGAGCTGGGTTACGACCTTCCGCGACCGCATCCATGGGCCTTTAAAGATTGGGTCACATGACCATTTTGTTTAGTTGTTATTGCACTGTGACAAAAGACAGAAGTAAATGCATGCACAGCGGAGCTTAAAGAATAGGAAATGCTGATTGCAAAACACCTCAGCTTAACCTACAGCACTTCCTTTTAAATGACTGGCTGCAATTCTCACCGTGTTTCGATGAGGTACACAGTGAACGTTTCTTGCATGTTCACTGCGTTTTTACCACTCCTTTTCTCAGCCTCAGCAACACAGATCTCCATTCTGCGCACGAGAGTGGAGCCCTCTTCCACCATCTAAAGTAACCAATCACACAGTATCAATAACAGCCTCTGAAAACATGCAAGACATCTGGATCATTATAGGCTGTTGTTAGCTAACAGCTGTTCATATAACATATAAAACAGTATTTATTAAGCAAGCTAATGTAACGCTAAGCAGGAAAATAACAGTAGTCTGGGCGAGTCATAGCTTCATTCGTTCTGAGAACGTTCGTTGTCACCAAAAAACTAACGTTCCCAGAACGTTAAAAACACTTATGCAACCAAAACACAACCAAAGCTAGGTAAACTTCAGGGAACGTTCCCGCAACCCAAAACGAACGTTCCCAAAAATTGTTAGCTGGGTTACGTTGGAGTCCATTGTGACAAAAGCAATGTTAATGGCAAACATGTTAACTGAATTGTGCCGAATTCAACGTTTACTAACTAGCATTCGGCTAGCTTGTCTGACACAACGTTAAGCTAGCTCTGCCCTGAGTTTACTGTTGGCAAACAATACGCTGGAACTGGAACACAGCCTTAATCCACTGCTAGAGTGAGAGCAATTGTAACTACTGCAACTATCTACTGTTTTACCGTGTTGTTTAGGCTGTTGCTCCCGTCTGCAGCTGTGTTATCTGACTCGTCGTCAGTGGCCACCGACTCATCCCTCCCATCCTCCGCCATCCTTTTTACTCCCCTGAGTGATGATGTTGGTGTTGAGCCAGCACGCATGCGCAGAGCGTCCCATCACCCAGCAGATGTTGTGGTTGTTTTTTGTTATCCATACATCCATGAACAAATGTTGAAATATTTTCGGAACAGCATATTACGCTAAAATGAACACATCAACTAGATGTGCTGACAATGTAGAGGAACTATTTTTCTAAGAACTTTGTAAAGAATGTAAATAGTACGAAGTCAGAAATTTTACATAATGGTGACAAACTATAATCATGAAAAGCATGCGTCTCTTCTTTGAAGTTGGAATTCAAGGTTAATTTGCAGTCAGTGACGTTATCCAACATGGCTGCACAACAAAATACATTGTAGTCTATTTACACTTGAAATTAATTTAAATATCCATTACTGAAATATTTTAAACAACGGAAACAAGTATGCTGAACCACAGGTGCTGAGAGAATGGCATAGAAAATCCCTTTGGAAATGTATAACTGCCTCCACAAAGTTGGAGCGCTTCTCCAACAGAAATCCGAATCAGAAAAGGATTTATTGCCAAGTAAGTAACATTTGCAAGGAATTTGACTTGCCGGATACATAAACATATTGTAAGGAAATTACAACAAATAGAAAAAATGTGTGCTATGTAAAGTCTTTACATACATAAGTTTGTTATAAAACAAAGTTTTTTGTTCATGTTCTCCAGCAAAACAAAGTGTTTACTGTATAATGATGACTATGATGACTGGTAATGGAACTTGCAAAATAAACAGCAAATCATGTTAGTTTTCCTCTATTGTCACTATTTGGTGTAGGACACTCAAATAAATGAAACAATGGATTTAAAATAGTTTAATCTTAAGAGAATCTCACAGTGGAATAACATACCTTCACATTCAAGTCACAAGAGATGTAAGAACAGAAGGTCGGACCATATCCACTGATAACACAGTAATTACAATAACACTGGTGGCACTTTTTTATTCAGCAGTAAGCATCAGTGCTTCATTTTGGCAAACTAAGTCATAACAATGACCTCTACGGAGGCTTTTGAAATTTCCCAGCAGCCACCTGACACAATCGTGGAGCTTTGTTGCTGGCTTTAGAAAACGGCCTGCATTAAACTGCAGAAGATATTGGTCAGTAATGTCTATGATCAGTGTCTTATTTGGTCGATTTATCTCAATATTTCAACTTCTGTGACCCAGTAAACTGTGTTTGAAGGACACTTTAGTAGCTTTGGCCATCATTTTTATCGGCCACGATCACAATCTTATCACCAAAGTAATCAGCAGTGCCGAGCTCCAGCTGTAGCCACGGCCTCTGAGGTAACACTGTCAAACTGGTCAGATTTGAAGAGAAATTCGAATAGATTAGCCATAATATGTTTTTCTCCCCTAAAAAGTAAAGACAAAAACTATGAAAAGAGGCTTAATGCACATCTACGATTTCTCTCTCATCGAGAAATACTGGATCTGGATTCTTTGCTGACTTTTGCATATTAGTCAGCAATTGGTTTACAAATTAGTGACGTACCTAATCAAGCTTGCCCGGGATATGTTTGAATCTCAGATTTCAGAGAAGTATGCAGACGTTGCCTCTATTTTATGGGACGTAAACATTAGAAAACACATTTTTTAGAAGGAGGGGATCTCTAAATAACAAATGAGGCCAACAGTTCTCCAATATGGCTGCCAGAAGTTGCATCAAATCCCCTAGAAGTCATCTAATGGTGCCTGGAGACATCACAACTGTAATAACAGACATGACCTTCACAGACAGATATACATCACATGGTCAAGGAAAACCTGGAAAAGTCATGGAATATTAAAATCTCATTTTCCACGCTTGAAAAAGTCAAGGCATTTTGTTGTGTTAAAAGCAATTAGTTGTTACAGTAATCTTTCATGGATAACCCCCAATGTATTATTTTACTGAAGCTGTAGACGTGATGTAGCTCTAATATGCGGTGATTTGCGTTTTGTTCACATCACGTACGTTTTATCTTTATCTCCCTGCGTTCCATCTCTCCCTCCAACTAGCTGAAGTTATGTTTGAAAATGATATTTTTGAACAATACTGGGGAGGTGTACATTTAATATTTCTTGGCTCTCTAATGACAGATGCAATTTGTATCTGTTTACTACAACGGCCTGCGTCACCCTGCAATGCCCTGCTACGCCCTTCTATGCTCTACTACGCCCTACTACGCCCTTCTATGCTCTACTACGCCCTACTACGCCCTACTATGCCCTACTACGCCCTTCTTCTATGCCCTATTTTCTATTGTATATCATACCTCCAACTAGCACATTCTGACACAGCCTAACAAGAGCCTATAAATAAAATTGAATTGAATTGAATAGAGAACTATGAAATATTATGTAGTATGTATGCATTGCTTTTGCATCCTAAAATGTTTTATAATCAAATGCAATAAATACACTGATGGTACTGTACAATCGGTCTCATTTCTCCTCAAGCTGGAAAGGCAGTTCCAGCCTGATATTATGATTCAATTTAATTCAATTTTATTTATAGTATCAATACATAATAAGAGTTCTCTCAAGAAACTTTACAGATAGAGTAGGTCTAGACCACACTCTATAATTTACAAGGACCGAGTGCGACAGTGGTGAGGAAAAACTCCTTTTAGGAAGAAACCTGGGACAGTCCCAGGCTCTTGGTAGGTGTCTGACGAGGCGGGTTGGGGGGGGGGTGATGCACAGTGGCAATAACAGTCACAATACAGACAATGGAACAGTGACTAGAAATAGAAGTCGTAGTAGTTCATGTCATAGCAGGGCATTACAGGGCATAGCAACCATGATTTTGGAGCCTCCCTAATCCAAGGAAAACTGCTGGGCGTAAAAGAACATAACGACTCCGTGGAATGACTCCCCAGAGCTACGTTAGTAACAAGCATTTCTGGGACATGGATGCACATAAATGGAAAGATA
>NC_045755.1:863657-865312 GCF_008692095.1 Etheostoma spectabile
AGGAGCTCAGTGTGTCAAAGGAAGTCCCCCAGCTGTCTAAAACTATAACAGCATAACTAAGAGCTGGTGCAGGCAGACCTGAGACTTATAAAGGACATGTACTGACTGTGCAGGAAGTGTGAAGTACTTGAACTAAAACATTTAGAGATTGAAAAAAGCTTTTCATACAATAATTAACATTTGGAGTAAAGTGTAATATACAGCTATGCTCGTGTTACACGTAAATGGCCATTGAAATCTTATTACGGGTCCTTGAAAAGTCATGGAAAAGTGTTTGAAATGTTTTCCGTGAAAAATGTGTGGGAACCCGTGATTTAAGAAGCTGTACTGGAATGAGAAATGACTGCTACGTTTCAGTGTGTCTGAAACAAACAGGTAGGTAGGGCTGTAATGACACTGTGAAACTAGTCACATGTCTGCGCTGTGCATTAAAACAGATTATAAAACACGTCCATGAGCCTGAGTGAGTTATGACACCTGGAGTGTTCAGAGTCGGAGATGAATGTGTGTCTCCTTGAAACATTTGCGCACCATTGGTTCAATACTTAACCACTCCATCGATCCACTAGCTCCTCACAGAAAGTGAACATTTGATCAAATCATTGTCAAAGTTCTGGTCCTGAATCGTTTCACTGTGGTTCGGGGCTCTTGAGATCTTCCTGTGAGCCGACAAAGAAGCAGACTTGTTGCGGAGAGGAGGGGACGATGTGAGAATGCTTTTGGGACGAGGAGGAGGTAGATTTGGTGTACTCCCAGTAGTTGCCGGGAAGGTCTAGGGAGGAAAGAGCAGGCAGGTGGTCTCTCTGCATTGGTTTCTCACATTCTGTAGGTAGAGGCGGCGCACTCAAGCATTTCCTCAGGCCTGGCTCACTGTAAAGTGAATTACACAGATGTTTAAGAGTTTATTTCACAAAAAAACACATTCATGAATAGAAGCAAAATGCAATAAAGTTCAAAGGTCCTTTGTTACCAGAACTCCTGGGCTAACGAGAGCTCCGCACTTCATTTTCTTATTGTTTGGCTACAATGTTGTGCTGTGAAATGTATCATTTAACTGGCATAGGGTGGTTTAATTGGAAACAAATATGGAGACTATATGATCCATTTCTGTGTTTGCACACACCTCGCGCATGCAGAGTGGATCTCCGGGGAGCATACGCACCACTTACCCGCTGCTCTCGTGTCCGGTGTAGCCAGTTTAATTGATTATAGTGGAAGCGTAGTGTTGAAGCATCCGCTCCGCATATGTTATGCGTGCAATGTAGCCGACCCATACGTATGCTTCAAATGACCAAGGTTGTACAAACACATTGTCTGACTATATCAAAAAAAGGAGTCACTAATCTGTCCTTTTTCATGTGTATAACTGAATGCTTTGGAGGAGTAATGGTACGCTGCCTACATTCACGCGATCCATCACATCTTGACCCTTTATGGTCTTTTTTTTGTGCCCCTGCCGCAGGTTAGGGGTCGAGAATATTTATTTGGACATACTTCATCACTAAACCTGCCCTGGGGGCATGCATAAATCTACATGTGTCTATAGACTTCAGCAAGACAAAACAGCTGCCTGATCGTCCTCTGTAAAGATCATATGTAGACAGGCCAGAGGGCCACACACACACACACACACACACACACACACACACACACAC
>NC_045755.1:865322-866533 GCF_008692095.1 Etheostoma spectabile
CACACACACACACACACACACACACACACACACACACACACCCCATATCTTTAAAACAAACAACATTTGCAGATAGCCAATTCCCCAGAGGAAGCTAGCCTGGACTAAGGTATTTATACCACAACAAGCTCTATGTTATGGTGCCATCAATATCTTTGCATAGACCAAACTTCAGCAGGAGATAATGCATCTTGGAAATACACAGATCCTCAGAATTGGGATAACACTACACAAAACCACACAACACTCTGTTTAATCCTAAATCTTCTTGATCAAGAGTTTAATAAATGCGTCTGTGTAAGTCATCAAATTCTCCCCAAACTTCTACTCCACCATATTCAGAGTCAAGCTGCCACTGAGGTTTTCCTTAACAAAGAGCTTGACAGAGCTCATTAAATGAGTGGGATTGTAAGATTTTGGAATTGTGGGCGGGGGAAAAATGATGGGTGCACTCTCGTCAGATTCCGCTGTCAGAAAGGGTTTTTGGATGCTTTTAGATGACCTGACAAGCAATTTATTTAAAGCATACGGAGGCTTTTACTGCAATGACGTGCTCGCATGAAGACCCTTTCTATAAAATGCTTAATGCCGTGAACTCATTTTTAAAATGACATTTGAAAAAAAACGTGTCCCAATTTCAGACTGATTTTAAGAAATGATCTACACAGGTCACATATGTAGAGGTTTGAACTTAACTATTTGGTCTACTAAAATGCCAGTTGTTTAAATCGAATCACTACATGGTAATGTCATGCGGGAAAGTCCAGTAGGCAAACAGGTTTCACAGGTTTCTACTGCATTGCTCTGAAGGCTCAGGAACAAAAACTGGAAAAGTTATGTTGTGTCTGTGTCATCCTGTTTTGGGTCAGTTTGACATCAACAAGGGCTTAAGCGGCCTCCACTGGGACAACAAAGCAGTCAGGTTTCTGATGGTTAGATAAACCGCCTGCAGTGGCAATGAGAGACGCAACAGCAGCGCATATTACTGGTCTTATAATACATCCATGAATGGGAGAGGATGACTAGCAGTAAAACAAAGCACCTTAAACACAAATGGATAAAGAATAGGGTTTTTAGAATGGCATGTTGGGTTTAAAGCCCTTCTCTACAAGACAGAAGATATTTGCATGGACACTCATGCGATTAAACATGATTAATCTTTTTAATTGATTGACAGCCCTAATATATATATATATATATATATATATATA
>NC_045755.1:866543-866674 GCF_008692095.1 Etheostoma spectabile
CAAAATGATAATCACGATTATTTTGATCAAAATTTTGATCGCGATTATTTTCACAATTATTTGTTGATTTTAACCAAAACTAATTGTATCGTCACATAGGCTGTTTATAACTGCGAGAGGGAGTGTGATGG
>NC_045755.1:866684-867403 GCF_008692095.1 Etheostoma spectabile
ACTCACAGAGAGACGGCTGGTCATTATGAACGGGTCCGGCACGGGTCGAAAGGCGGATACAAACGTTGTGTGTATGAAACGTCTTCACTGCGCTGCATTTTTATGAACTATGATATTCTCGCAATGGGTCACACCTCTGGCCCAGGTCCTGCTCCAGGTCCAGGTCCAGCAGGTTCCGTCTCACACGCCGTTACTCTACCAACTGAAGTTAGTTGCATTCAATAACTTCTTCTGTGTTCTTTGCCCTGGCGGCCGCGATAGCAGTTACCAGCGGAAACACTGGTACAAATACAGGTTTGCCCCTCATACTTAACAATGTACAGCTGTGTTAATAAAAAATTAAAACTGTGGACAAATGTCAGAAGCGTGGACCGGCGGCCGCTGTGTGGCCGGGCTGCGCGGAGATTAAGAGGAGAGAGAGTAGAGGAGAGATTCAACACATGCACGGCTTTACAGATGAAATGGGTCATGTAACGTAAAAAATAAACCATATCCATATAAACAGCATTGCAGCGGATGCGAGGACATTAGCACTGGTGCGTCCTAGAGAAGCTAACAGCTAACAGATGCTAACTAGCACCGACTAGCACTGGTCACTGCTGTTGTCTGAAAAACAACAGACGGGACAAAATGTTGCGTTTACTGGTAAACTGGTAAACCTTGATACCGACGTATAACTGACTGCTATCTGTGGAGTTTTCCTCCCGTTACTCTGTCCT
>NC_045755.1:867413-867539 GCF_008692095.1 Etheostoma spectabile
CTACATCTAGACGGGGTGCAGGGAACAACTCTGACTTGCTCATGAGCAGACGGCTATACGAAGCGGTAGCGGAGCGTTCTATGAAATGACGCTTTAAAAAAAATAATCGCTCGATCACGCAAATTT
>NC_045755.1:867549-871507 GCF_008692095.1 Etheostoma spectabile
AGTCAAAATCGTGATCGCGATTAAAATTCGATTAATTGTGCAGCCCTAGCTTATAGTCCCTGGTTGTAGAACTACAAGATTTAAAAACAGTTTTGTCCCCGTGACAATCACTCTGTTAAACAAACTGTAGAATTACTTGCACACAGTGCACAAGCACCTTCGTCATGTTCTAGCTGTGGAATTTCTCTAAGTCAGTGTGGTCATGAACAGTTTTTTTTATCCATGTTCTACTATCTGTTTGATACATTTTAATGTGTTGTGTGTTGCATTCATGTTATGTGGTTTTAAGGATGTCCTGCCTCACGGGTACCAATAAAGCAACCTGACCTGACTGAATGTTGCACTGTATGAAAAAACATCTGTTACCCAATAGAGCTAGCCGGTGCTCCTTTCCAGGCCTGTTGGTACATGTCACCTGCTACCCCATACAGCCATCGCATATCCGCTGGCACCTCTGGGATCCACTCCACAAACCTGGGGCAGAGCAGAAATCATATTAGATGAACAGGCACTGAACTGATGTTTAACACGGAAACAAGCAACTTGGTCATGGACCTGACTGAATGAGTTTTCAGTGCAGAACTCTTTTGTTTAAAAATGGAGACAAAGATCATCATAGACTATAAAAATACTGGTAATAGCATCAATCTATGAAAAGTGAAGCCAATGAGGAAGTGCCACCTGCATTCTGTCTAATTTCCAGCAGGGGGCGAGTCCAATGGCTGCAAAAAGAAGTCAGTTTCTTTAGAAGTCTATGGGGAAAGGGTTTTTCCTGCATTGAGTGCATAGGTTTTGGCGCCCCCCCAAAGAGATTTATAGCCAGAGCCAAAGAAAAATCACCAGTGCCAAAATGTCTGATTTCAGCAGATTTCAGCAGCCAGCCTCCCTTTTAATTCAATTCAATTTAATTACATTTTTATTTATAGTATCATTTCATAACAAGAGTTATCTCAAGATACATTACAGATAGAATAGGTCTAGACTCTAGACCATACTCCAGAATGTACAAGGACCCAACAGTTCTAGTAGTTTCTTCCCGAGAAAGCAACAGTGCGACAGTGGCGAGGAAAAACTTCCTTTTAGGCAGAAACCTCGGACAGACCCAGGCTCTTGGTAGGCGGCGTCTGACGGGCCGGTTGGGGTTAGAATGAAGAGTGGCAATAACAATCACAAAAAATAGTAGTTTGTAGTAGTTCTTATCCACAGCTAATATATTTTACACAGCTGGTAAGACCGCTAGCGCTACTGGGATCTCCGTTTGCAGAGTTCAGGCTGTACTGGACTCTCCCGGTGGTCATGCCACTGCTGATGGGCGCAGAGCTCCATGGGAGCTCTGACTGCTGTCTGTCCACGCGGCTATCTGACGGCATCAGTATTAAACTGAGACAGTGTCATGACTGGTTAAAAATGTCTCATAGTCACGATAAATAGCAGTTCTGTTTTTTTTAGAGTTGGTATTAACACCTGATGCGAAGTCTAGGCCTACAGGATCACACATTAAAACCCCGGACCAGCAGCTTTGTTCACTTAGTATCACTTTTTCACTATAAAGGTTAAATTTATTTATTTATAAATGTATCCGCGGTACATGTATGCATGAACTGTGGTGGTCTGTTACACTGTAGACTCAACATTACTGATCATTTTTTGGGCAATATTATGTAGAAAACATTAAACTTCACAATGTTTTGTATCATGATTGTATTATTGTACAAATCAGCAGTAAAAGCAGTAGTCTATGTAAGTAAATACTACATTTTTCAAAAAAAGCGACCATAAGCCCTGTAAATAGGCCTACTGATTAGACAACTGGACTTTGGTGTCAAGTGTAGTCTATCCAGGCCAACGTCCTGGATGTACTGAATAAAATGATATTCCATTATAATCTTTTAAAATGTTACCTTCCACCAGAATTTTGTGATTTCATTGCCATAAATATAGCAGTTTTTTTTACCCACCCAAAGTCCAATACTGAGTAAGGAAAAACCTTGTAAATTACCCCAATCACTTGATTTTTACCTCAGTAAACATTTTTTAGAATGGGTTTATGGTCTCAATTGCTGCTTTCAAGTCTTATCACTACAACATGATGTTCATTTTGTAAATTATGGTCCCATACACACCCCGTATATTATTGTGTAAATATGTTTTAATGTCTCCATCATTAACCAAGGCAAATCACTAGTAACTACTACTTTGCAGTTGCTACATGGCAATAAATCTTTTTTGGATTCATTCATTTTAAAATAGATAAAGCAGGGGATGCTCAATCACTTTACTTAACTTTCTGTATAAGCACCTGGAAGGTCCTCGCACTCATACCAGACTTTAATTTAAGGACTTTTCCTTTGAATACTATCCAGCCACATATTTTAGCTTTGAAACTGCGTACCTATTTTAATCTTGATGTCAATTGGCTGGATTGTAGATTTTTTGTAACGTATAGGTCTCAGAGGGTTAGGGTGAATGGCTCTTTGTCAGGACAGCACTCCTCTTCCATTGGCTCTCCTCAGGGCTGTGTCCTGTCTCCATTGTTGTACATTCTGTACACCAATGGCTGTAGAAGCCAGCATGGGGACAGGCACATTCTAAAGTTTGCTGATGACACGGTCATCATCAGTCTGCTCCGTAAAGAGGAATCTGAGCATGGGCCAGTTGTAGATGAGTTGAAAAGTGTGATGAGGCCTTTCTCCAATTAAACACCACAAAGACCAAGGATATGGTCATTGATTTTAGGAAATCCTCCCTCCCGCCATCTCAGACTTTCAGTAAAGGAAATGGAATTGAATGTGTTGAACAGTTTAAGATTCTGGAAACCATCTTCGATAAAAACCTGAAGTTTGATGCCAACTGTTCTTACTTTTGCCATGATTGCTTGGTACGGTAACCTCAACATCAGGGACAAAAACCACCTGAGCCATATTGTAAAGGTGGCTGGCAAGGTGATAGGTTTCCCACAGTCCCCCTTGATGGTTATCTTTAAGGAGCAAGTACTTTGCAAGCCCCGGTCTATATTAGACTGTACAAACCACCCCCTTCACTCTGAGTTTCAAACACTCCCCTCAGGTCGCAGATTTAGAGTACCCCGGTGCAAGAGCGATAGGGTGTTGTCCATGTTTTCATCTTAAACTTTGACCCATTCACTGTGTGAAAAGAGTATTGTTCAGCGATTGTTTGCACCTTGCCAACCAAGCTAGCATTAGCTGCTAACTTAAGAGAAAGTTTGGCAATTTTCAACCGGCTCTGTGTTTTGCCGTACATGCGGATAAAATGATGGTAAATGTGCTTTCGGTTGCTACAAAGCACTGAAAAAAGGTTTATTTTTAGGAAGCTGGTAAACACTGAGATGTTCCCAGGTTTAAATAAAAGATAAGAGAAATTCTGAAAAGTTAAATGTGTCGAAATTGACAGAAAAACAAGTTTATCATTCTTTAAAAGTTTAAGCAATAAAATGAGTCCAAGTCTACACACAACGACAAGTTTGTTAAGCTTTAAAATAGTATGCGCATAAATGTATACAAGTTTTACATTCACAGGTTGGTTGCCTTTTATGAAGAAATTCCTTTTACTTATACTCATTTTTTAATAAGTCATTTTAATGTACAGGCTTGCAGTAAATAAAGAAAGAAACCCTGCACTTAACATTTTTAAAGGCATTATTAGTAATATATTGATTATCGCAGAATTGCTGTATTGTGGTATTATCGGTATTGTGAGCCATGTATCGTATCATGAGATAACCTGTGATGGCGCAGCGCCATTTAACACACAGACAACCCTGCCGTTTGCCTGCCACAAACTAGAAGAATCTGAACAGAAATTAAAAAGTCTGAAACCATCTTACAAATCTGCAACTGTTCCTTTTTAGCGGTTAGCTTTGCGGGCTGCAATAGCAACATAAACAGCACTGGCTTTAGCCTTTTACTGCTTCCTGTTTGGTGCTGGAGGGAGCGCACCC
>NC_045755.1:871517-875870 GCF_008692095.1 Etheostoma spectabile
GTTGTTGACAATGTTCACATGATTTAACTTTGCTACCAAGACCTTAAACTTACAATAATACCAAACACGAAGAGGCCAACGGCTAAATTTGAGCCATCAAAACGGTAATCCACAAACCAATTGCTGACGTCACTGCTGCTACGTCGTCTTTCTTATTACAGTCTATGGTTTAGAGCTACACTGTACTCACCTCTGGGCTACTGAGTAGGCCGACTGCACAGGAAGTGTGTAGGGCATGAGCATGTAGGAGGCCACTCTCACTGGCAGCATCTTGGATACCTTGGCATACAGGCCGGATTTGTCTTGGCAGGCCTCACAGAACACTGACAGACACACAGACAACCAGTCAACCACACATCAACATGTCATACTTCACGGAGGCATGACAAAATCTTGGCTCAAATGTATCTTCGTGACTAAAAGTCAATAGAGTCTGGGATGACATCACACCTTTCTTGATGGGCGTAGGCAGAACAATCTGCTCATCTAGCCACCAGTGCTGTTTTCGCAGTAGGCGGAGCCTCCGTTGCACCCAGTCTTGTGTGGTTTCTGTATGCGTGCTGCAGCAGGTGGCGGGCGGGCTCTCTGGCATGGCGGGGCCCGAGGTTGGACAATCGAGCATCAGCAGGTCTGGTACCACAAAACATGACATCAGTGAAACAGTCCGAAGGTTAAGCTAGCGGCTGATAGGGATGCATCATAACTAGGTGAGCTTATCTGAGAGTCACGGTAGTAAAACAGTAGGAGGATACTCACTGTTTTCTTCAAGGAAGCGTAGTGCGTCCTTATAACCGTTCTGACACATGTCAGCCATTACCTGTGGAGAGCAAAAATATTTGTCTAAAAATGGCTCACCCAGAACTGTCCAATACCTCATTAATAAAAAACAAAAAACAGAAATTGATCAGAAATGTTCAAACATCTTTTCCAATGTTCAAATTTCTTATTACTGACTATCTCAACGGAAAAGGTAAATTTGTGTGGGCTCTAGCTCCCCAGTAAAAAATGCCTAGATGCCTTAATAAGAACACAAAACAATAAACTGAAATATAATACACATTGTTATGTGTAATTCATTTTATGTACAGTATACATTTACTGTGTCATAAGTTAAAAAAAACACGGTAAAAGGAAAATAATTGAGAAATTGTATTGCATTCTAGTGTTGTCCAGCAGAGGTCTATGGAAATTTTACATGTGTACAAACGCAATACCTGTATTCAATTAGCTTTTTTGTGTTTTGGTTTGATTTCTGAGTTTTGTTGTTCTTTTAACATATGTTTTTTCATTGAATTATGAAACGGTAAAAGCAAACATAAAAGAAGATATAAAAAAAATAATAAAAACAATGTGTATTGTATTTTATTATTTATGTAAAAGGTTAGAGCCGAGGGGAAATGCAGATTTGAGTAGGTTCATTACAACGATTCCTCTCACGTTGCACACAGTAATTGGAACCATTGCTGATATAGGAAAATTGATTGGTGCAGCTTTATTATTGTCATAAATGACTCTGATTCAAAAACTTGATCTTTAGATGGCCGTTTAAGCACATCCAGCCAAGTAAACCACACCCAACATTTAAATTCTCTCCAAAAAGTGCACCACCATTTAGCATAAAGTTTTTGTTATTGTTTTTTTTTTAATCTACGTTATCAATTGCGCGTCCCTCTGAGGCTGAAGCATGACCTACCTTGGTTTCTGGGGGAAACAGGGCCCGGCTGAGGCGGTACATGTTGCCTAGGTTCATCTGGATGCTGGTGTTGGTGAAGCGCAGCTCGTGGAAGCTGGTGGAGTTGTCGCGAGGACAGATGTCAGACTCGCCAGAGAAGGGAGAGATGGTGATGGTGTTCTTCAGCTCAGACTGCGGCAGGTTGTTACTCATCCCACCATCCACGTAACGCTAAAGAAACAAAAAAAGGAGAAAAAAAAATATACTGTATGTATAGGGCTGGGTATGGATTTTCAGTACTCCTTAGGCACCAACCATATTGCCTCTAAAGTATTGAGTATCGAAAAATGCCTCGTCATTCAATACCCAA
Source organism: Etheostoma spectabile (assembly GCF_008692095.1). Classification (NCBI taxonomy): domain Eukaryota; kingdom Metazoa; phylum Chordata; class Actinopteri; order Perciformes; family Percidae; genus Etheostoma; species Etheostoma spectabile. The sequence continues at coordinate 873,560 of NC_045755.1, forward strand.
TTACAATACCTAAGGAGTGGTCTCTCGATGCCAGACCTTCCTCCACCGTGGTGCGCAGGAGGGTCTGGCAAATCCACACAGCATTCCAGGATAGGAGAAAAACATGCTGTGCTGTATTTGCAGCTGGCAGGCAGGAAAGGTAGAAGGCAGAAGATTGTTGAATGATACTCAGCACTATGTAAGTACCTACTTCCATTAAAAAGTTGAAGCAGTTAAAACTTTGTTTGAAGAGTAGTTTGAAGTAAAGTATGTTCAATCACTGCACTATGTCTATCTGGGATACTCGTACATTTTAACCTAAAGACACGTCAGGACCTGCTTACATGTACATGGTTATTCTGAAAAACAAAGACGTTTCCCTTCGTTTGTGCCCTTTGTTTTCACGCAAACAAAGAATTGGGCTCTAAAAACGAGTCTTTCTAAAAACTCCGGCCAGAGTTTTTTTCAGAGAGATTTTTGAAATCTTTGTTTGCATGTAAACTGAAAAAAAAAGAGGTTTGGAAAGCCGAGGAAGTGAAGAAGAGAAGAGAGAGGAAGTGATTCGTTGCTGCTGTTGATTTTTTTGGGATTCTGATTGGCTAACGTGGGCCTGAGCTTCTTGTTCTCACCCTGCCACCTACAGGTTTGGTGTGCTCTTAGATAGGTTTAACCAAACACTTTTCTGAAAATTTACAGGTGTGCACAAAATTATTTTTTTCACGTGTTAACATAGTCCCGGCCTATTAAAAAGCCAACTGCACCCTTGTCAGTTACATCTCTCTAACTATTTAGCATGCACAAGTGAGATCATTTTTAAAGACTTAACCCATTTACTTATGTAATGGAATGCTCCAGTTCCATTTTAGATTCAACCTCTAAGACATTAGAAAATGAAAGAGTTTTTTTTTTTAAATCATTTTGAGGGCTTAACAGAGGAGAAGGGATTAACCTTATTCCAAGTGTCAATTGTAAAATCCCCTTCAGCTTGGCAGAGACGCGCTGCCAACGTGTGAAAAACGTAGCATCTGTGTGTTCCTGCGTGACTGAATCTAGGTCAGTAAGGGAATGGCGCTCAGGATCCCTTTATGTGCATACAGAGTATGGCAATGTGTATTTTGATACTTTTACCTACATTATTGAACTTCTTAATGTAATATTGGATTCACTTCATTAGTATTGGGCCTATTTAATCTCACTGGCTATAATGAAAGTACAGTCACATGAGGTTAGCATTTAGCTCAAAGCACTGCCATCATGGCTGTAGCCCGACGCAAGTGTCTTTACTATTTTAAGACCGACACAGTTGTTAATTTCCCATCCCGCGCCCAGGACGTTTAAATAGCAAATGCACCTGCGCCCCTTTTTGCACCCATGCTGGTCTTACAGGGAGGTGTGTTCAGGTGCATTCTTGGCGTGTTGCTATCTTGCGGTAGCAGAAAGTGATCGCAATAGGCAATGTCACAATACCTTAAAAAGTAAATATAGCAGGTCAAAAATACAGTATCACTTGGGCTTTAGCTTCTCTTGGCTATGAAGAACTGCTGGAAACACTATATTTTATGGGTCTCGTAATTCATAACAATATCCCTCAGGTGTTTCCTCTGAGAAAACTATGAAAGTTGGCATTAGAATGCAAGTACCACATCATTTGAGCTCAGAAGAAAGAACCAGGAATTTACATATCTGATACATAGTAGCTGTTGTTCGCTCGAGGAACAACTGCTAAAACGCTAATCTAATCTAAGAAAAGTTTCAACCCAAGCAAATACCAAATTGTTCTCTAAATCTTTATTTCCCTTTATTTCTCTAATTACAAGCAACTAAACACTGTGTTTTTCCTAATATACATACCGGATGACGTAGTCCTTTCAAGTAACGTTTTTACGCTTCAGTTCCCTTTTTAGGAAATTATACGGAAACTATGGGAACGCGTTTGCCACGCGTTTGCCATTTTTTGTACAGAGCGATTTTGCTTTGTACGAAATGACTTCCCCAAAACTTTCAAGGCTTTTACTTATTCCATGCGGAGCTTCAAGACGATTGTGATTGGTTTAAAGAAAGGCCAATAAACCAGAGCATGTTTTTCTTTCATCCCAGAATGCCTTATGAACTAGCCAGAACCTCCTCCACAGCGCTGTAGAGGTAGGTCTGGCAAAGCGAGACTAGAAACTCCATGACTTTTCCAGGTTTTCTGTGTCCATACTATTTGTTCTTAGTGTGCCTCAGTTTAATGCACATGGAGTTGGTGAGTCATGCTAATCTGGGCTCTGAGGCCGCAGGCAGCAGAAAGTAGACAGTGTACAGAATCCACAGACAACGCCTGCAGACACAT
>NC_045755.1:875880-876338 GCF_008692095.1 Etheostoma spectabile
GCATTTCAACATGTATGCACATTACCTGAATCTAGTTCCAGGTTGTAGGACTCACGGTGTTCCCTGGGCTGTTCTGACACTGAACTTTGGCATCAAAACTGGGACACCATTGTCTATTCAGAGTAAAATACGCCGATATGTCCATAAAGTTTTTGTCTGTGATGTCCTGTTTTTCCAGTGATTTACTTTGTGACTGGAGCCTCTCTGTCTGAGCGCTGGTCCTAACCAAAAAACCTATGGTACAATTTGAATTGATATTTGTATGCCATAAATTAACAATCAACAGACAGGTTGAGGAGGTCCTTTGTTCCCAGGGCCATTCAGCTCTTCAACACATGGGGGGAGGGGAGAAATTGACTTTTCAGTATGAGCCTGTCTCTCTCAGTGCCCCCCATCGAATCACTTGTCAGCTGTACAACTGTCTTTTTGGCAGTATTAGCCCTCATACATAACCTGGA
>NC_045755.1:876348-877222 GCF_008692095.1 Etheostoma spectabile
AACATCTACATCTTACATCTTATAAATTATTCCCTGTTACATAATGTTGTTATTACTATTGAGTCAGTCAGTTTATAGGTTATTATGTTTACTTTTTATAGTCAGAGTCAATATTTTATCATGAATAAAGTATATATCTATCTATCTATCTATCTATCTAAATTAGAGCTGCAAAGATTAATGGATTAGCTGTCAACTATTAAAACTATCGCCAACTATTTAGAATTCTCTGAGTATTCTTAGATGTGAATATTTTCTAGTTTCTTCACTCCTCTGTGAGAGTAAACTAAATATCTTTGAGTTGTGGAGAAAGCGAGACATTTGAGGACGTCATCGTGGACTCTTGAAAACACTGATCCACATTTCTCACCATTTTTGGACATTTTGTTGACTTATCGATTAATCGGGAAAATAATCGACAGATTAATTAATTATACTCATTCAATGAACCTGGAGCTGCCCAGTTATTATATGCACTTACTATACCTGATGCCATCTAGTTGAATCCAGACATTTATCTGACCTGATTGTTGTCACTTGACCTTTGTATGGTTCTATTTTTACATTTTCACAGCTGTAAACAGTTTCACTTCATGTGAAATGTTGGGTCAATGTCGTGAGAAGCTTCCGACTGATATCCCGTGTCTGTTTTCAAAGACACCTCAACTCCTTTAAGTGTTTACATTCCAAAACTGACACTTCAAAAGCTTTCAATACGGTATCCTGTTTTGTTAACTACACTTTTTCCTATTTAAATATATTTCATGTCATCGGGTTGATTTTTTTTTTATCAGTGTTCATTGCGATAAGCCTGAAATTTTTATTTTGTTACTACTGTATAACGTCATCTGAACACACACACACACACACACAC
>NC_045755.1:877232-884790 GCF_008692095.1 Etheostoma spectabile
CACACACACACACACACACACACACACACATCACTGTCAAAGTCCAAAAGCAGCTGATAAGTCAATGTAAAGGCAACAGTGGTATCAGAAACTATAACTTCCAGCTAAAATGATTATCACAGTACTCTTTTGAAACATGCAAACAACTACTCCTGGTTTTTTGTAATCAAAAACAAATGGTCTCAGAGCTGCCTTGTACCTTGACCGATTTCTTTAGTATTCTCCCATCGTTTATTGAGGTTTTACTGCAAAACTGTCATAAGGTGGATATTTTTGTATTACAGCTGCACCCAAAGGCAATCCAAATTATCTTCAAAATATAGACCATGATTTTACTTTTAATATAACATTCAGATTCCCCTCTTTCACTTCCCTTTCAACTTGTTTGTTGCTACATTTTTCTTAAAATAAGGGCCTTTCTTTGCCACTGAAACTCCCTTCTCCTTTTTTAGCTTCATTTTTAGTCACATGAGTACATGGTTCCCAATGAATGGTTTGTAATGTACTAGGCAAACAATGTGAGTATTTTAGGAGAGGAATTAATTAATGAAATGTAATTTTGTACAAATTGTTGTGCATCCCAAAAAGGGAAACCAAAGCTAAAGCTTGATCGGTAGCAATTCAACCAATAACACCTACCACTCCTCTGAAGGATGGAGGAATCAGCCCGCAGTAGATGGGAATGAAACTGCTACAGATCAGCGCCTGTGGACAGAGTTAAACCAGAGCAAATCATATCAATTTAGGTTCACAATAAAGTTTGGCGTGCCTATTTCCCGTATTTTGCGCCACACCAAAAAAAAAGGAATGAGTCTTTTAAAATGCAATTACACGAAACTTAAAGCAGAATTTGGCAGATTTGTTGACTTTGAGACTCCAAAGTTCCCACGGAAGCACAGAGTTTTCATGTTCAGGCTGTGAAACATGTTGCTGTGAGTCAGCTCTGTGTTTTAAAAATGGAATCACTGTTTTTGCTTGATTTGTTCAATTCTATGATGGTTAAGGAACTTTTTTTGGTTGGGCTTTATTTGGCCCAAACTGTAAATGAAAAGGCTTGAGACGTGCAACTATACAGTCCAAAAATATTTGACTTTGTCTTTAAATACAAGCATGTCAATAAACTCTACTTGTCTGGCCCTTGATGTGATTCTTATTTTCCCGTGTGGCCCTTAGTGACATTGAGTTTGACACCGCTGCCGTAGAGGCTTCTCACGATCGACAAGAAAACAATGTCACAAATTGTCCAAACCTGGACGAGTTCCTCCTTGCTGTCGAACTCCGACACCAGCACATTCTGCCCGTCAGACACTCTGGTTAGCGAAACGCACAGCCGCCCCGAGGCCAGGGCATGTGCATCAGAGGGCAGGTCACGATTCAGGCCAGACTTTAACACCTTGACTAGGTTGAAGTTGGGGTGAAGGGGGCCCAGGTTCCTCTTCCTGGCCTCTTTTGCTACCTCGATCACATCTTCACAACATCGGGCTAAAAATGAGAAGAAAAAAAAAGAATTTGAGGCACTGCAAACAAAAACACACATTTTCAAGTGTCAACCTGTGACTGGATCAATATTCACTAAGGGGTCAGTGACCAACAGTGACCTGAGTCTTCCGAGTACTGAACCTAATCAATGTAGCTTCTTATTGGGCGATACACTACAGATATCAGCCCTTTTGATTGCTTATTCATGGGGGAGAAAGCGAAAGGGTGAATATGACACACAGTCCACAGCCAAGAAAACAGTTCTCTTGTGATCCAGTGGTGCCATGTGTATCGCAAGAAGAAGTATATGTATATTCATGTATTCATGTATATTCATGTATTTGTAAGCCTATATGTTAATAACTTTTACATTAAGTTTGTTATGGACACTGGGAAACGGAATGTGTTTTCAATACTACGTTTCATTCGACATATGAAAAATATCTCAAAAGTAGGCTACATTCATGATATATTTTGGTATTTCTATATGCAGGCGAATACATTTTTGGGGAAGTTTAGTCAAGACATTCAACTCAAATCTACTGAAAATCTACTCAAACCAGTTTTCTCACGCCACCAAGTGAACTGAAAACATTTCAAAGATACATTTTTTCAAAAAGATTTAGAAAACTAGGCCTTTACAACTGACCACATATAAATGTGGTATTATTAATATATAATGATATCAATAATAATACAGGTCTTCCTGTGTCCTCCCTACTGCCTCCAGTGTGCATAAAGCTCAGGCTAACGAGCCACAGCGGGTTGTCTTACCTAGGGACGCCTGGCTAGCGAGCACCGAGGCGGTCAGAGCGCCGGCGGAAGCCCCGTACAACTTGGTGGCCCCTTCGATGAGGTAGGGCGCTTTCTCCTGCAAGCAGCTAGCAACTCCTATGTGGTAAATTCCCAGAAACCCGCACCCGGCGAAAGAAAGGTTCCAGCCGCTGTTTAGGTCGACCATGGCAGGGCAGACCGTAGAGCGGACAGCCGGAGGAGTCACACGGCTGACGATAGTGCTCAGAGAGACAAGCAGACCGCATTACTCAACAGGTCAACAACTGGCTCTGATGATGCCTTCACATGCTGTCAGAACTATCAGAACCCCAATATCGGTGGTCCAGTGGTGTGTTTATCAGGAAATTAAGGACCTGTAGTGTAGGCTAGTGTTCAGCTATGAACATTTAATCGGAATTGTGTTTTATTGTCCAGCTTTAATGCTATCCGGTGTCGGAGATGTGAAAATCTTATGAAGGAGGCTATCTTTGTAACTATAATCCGCACGAGCCGGAATATGAGGTTGTTCTGGACCACTAAATGTGCCTGTCGCACGTTATTTAGAAGCTAAGATTTACGAGGAACAGTAAAGGCAACATATTTTACCGAGAGCCTGATTGGATCAACGTACGTCTATCAATTTATTTTCCTACACAAGAGCCAATCAACGGCAAGTTTGATAGATAACACGCAGTGACGTCACAGCCTCCCTTAAAACAAGGGCAGAAATGAAAAAGCAGTAACAACCCTCTATCTACTTTTGTTTTGGGATTTACAATACCTGTTTATTATTTCTATGGTGACCACAGACATAATTTATAATGGTGATAGAACACTGTCCTTTTCACGGCTGTGTGTGTTGACATGAGAAAAGGGCCACGAAAAACGCAAGTTTTAGATTTGGGATAGCTGGTTTTGCCAAGTGTACTTGTACTCACTGTCTAGAAAACTACTTGTTTATGCACAAAATTAACAGTTAAAATCACTAACACACATTATGAAAGCCTATAAGACTGACATGATAAGACCCATTTATGTATTTATGATTTATGTATAACATGGTCATTGAGTAGGCTGTATGATTTAGGCCTATAATAGGATTATAACATTATGTGTTATTACAGTAGCCTTATGGTAATAGTTTTTAATGGGTTGGAAAGCATCCTTCCTCTGCGGTCGCGCGCATCCACGGGCTCGGCTAGAATGGTCCTGATGCTGGGACTCGTGCGCGCGCATTACATCACCAATCTCTTTCGTGATTGGCTGTAGGGCAACTCATCCGCCTGCCGTGCAGCATCCACAGCAGCACCGCTCCAAATCGACCTCATCGCCACCGTTATCTCACGTTTCATTGAATTTCCAAAAACATTCGCGTGGGTGTGCGCGTTTTCTTTCTCTTGCACTGGCGGCTCGTTTCGAGGATGGCTGAGAGCGAGGCAGACACGCCAAGCACGCCGATTGAGTTTGATAGCAAATACTTTGAGTTTGATGGAGTGCGGCTGCCACCCTTCTGCAGAGGGAAGATGGAGGAGATTGCCAACTTCTCGCTCAGAAGTAGCGACATATGGATCGTCACCTACCCAAAGTCAGGTAAACAAGGCTCTGCGCCACCTTCGGCACGGTGCTGTGTCCTCACGTGCTTTGGCGGTTTGCTGAGCTGTGCGCAGGCTTTCCCTTGCGATGATCAAAGTTGTATCATAATATGAATATTAGCACAGAGCGAGTACATTAACAGCCTATATCAGACATAGGGATGGATCATTGCTCACTGGTCATTTAAATCAGCTCGTTTTTTCCTATTTAACCGCACTGGGCGGGTCATAGTCATCGCAGTTATCTAATATCTGGTTTATGTTGCGCCTGTGCAGCGGATCTACATCTTATCAAGCTTTTACAGCCAGTAGCTATATCAGTATTACAATCAGGTGCCAACAAACGGAGTCCAAATACATCGATTAATGGCTGCGTCAGTTATCCTCCACGTCTGAGCTGGCATGCACCTGCCTACGTACACAATCACACGCGCTATCAGACGCACGGATGGAAGTTGGTGTTGACATCCAGCTTCGGAGTTCCGTTGCGCAGCGCTGCTGCAGGCCGGCTGCTGCGCGCTGGGTGGGTCCCTAATGTGATGGCTGCTGGAGCTGGAGCTCGCCGTCAGTGATGCAGAAGGGTTTGCTATTGTAGTGGGAATTAGATTTCTTCTGGTTTCGCATACCATTTATTCAATGCTCACCATGACCTGGTTCCCGATTCTATATTAGACCTTTAATCCTTTATGGACCTTGGTGAACTTTGAGATCCAATGGTCTTCTTGCTCTTCCAGAGTCCAGGCTGAAAACTAAAGGGGCTTTTGCAATCTGACTGAGGAAATAGGGCAGTGTCTTCTATTTAATCTCATCTGAGAACGTACTTCTATCACAAAACACATCCCATATCATTTTAACTCAGCTCTTCTTGTATTTAAGGCTTTTAGTTGGTTTTATTCTCTGCGTTTTGTAACTGTATTTTGGATGGTGCTATATAAATAAAGCGTATTATAGATAGCTTTTATTTTATTTGTAGCCTATTTGTGTCTTTCATCTTTTTTTCTTTTTATTTGTCACTCTGTTACTTTTTGAACCTTAAAGGGCTTTAACAAAGGAACTGATGGTGACAGTGAATAAATAAAAAAAAAACGTTTTCTTTAATCTTATCTATCATAAGAACAATTGTCCTGTAGAGGACAGGCAAACAGAAGAAAGTCAACAATGCACAGTTATTGATTGTCAGCATATCAAGAAAAAAACTAATAAATAATCAAGTACATATACAATAATACATACAACCTTATGTCAAAAAGTATAAAAAAGAATGCATCTCCATCTATAAACACAGATTAGCCTGTGTTACCCAGAATGTGACTAAAGCTTACATTTGTTATCACAAAGGTTTGTTCAGTAAAAGTTATTGAAGATGGAAAAATAAGGTTAGAGTTCAGCAAAGTTAAACTTGATGTGAAAAAGAACAGTACCAGAAGCCATAAAAATAAAGGGGTTTGAACAAAAATGTAAGAGGGGTCACAGGGTTTAATGAGGGGAAGCGCACTAAAAAGGAAAAAAATTAAAATTAAACTGAAAGATTAATATCAGGTATAATTCTATACAAATGAGGGTTATTGACCCTGGATTACAAAAAGTAGTGTAAAACTAGTGGTAGTAAGGTGGTGGTAGTGAAATAAAATGTAACAATGCGTGGAAAATGTCAAATGTTGAAAAAAGGGTAAAAAAAATAAAATCTTTTTTGACCCAGGAGGACAACACCAGGGTTAATAAAAACAATGAGTAACGCTTGCTGGGTTTAATTGCGTGAATGCATTGTATATTTGTATGCATGTGTTAGGGAGTGGATCGCAGTGTGTTGCTGCATAACACTGCTGTACACATTCTGTTACATGATACTGTGAGAGAAAGCACTAGAGCCAAACTCTCCTGTGTGTAACAGACTGCGACGCTTCCTGTTTTGGTTTTGACCCGCAAGCATAAATTTTGTGTTGCAGACTTCCATTCCACCCTATACTCTCCTGGAACTCGGCACATCTCATGCTGACGGTGGAAAAGTGCAATTCTGAAATAATATCAAATAATTGTAAAAAAACAACAAACAACAACTGCTATTCCTTCTACATCATTCTGTGGGATACTGTGTACTGGGCGGGCATTTTCGGGTTACCGTGTGAATCCTTGTGAGCTTAATCTTTCACATTTAAATGTTGTGGATGTGTCAATGCGTCTTGTGCTTAGAACCTTTAAATAGACATACACAAATACATGCATGTCCTCCAAGCTGTAAGCAGTTTGTCTCAAATCAACAAGATGACACTGTGCAGTGAAGACAGTTATGCATTCATTTACAGCCAAAGGATTCTACTGTTTCTTTTTCACATGAGAAGGCAGTGAAAAGCAAGAATCTCTTTCCTCACCCCCTTTTGTTGTGTCAGTCCTCTTGTGGTGCAAAGGGAAAGAAAGCACATAGCAGGCCACATGGTTGGGATGAACTGGGAGGCTATTAGCTCATATGTTACAGTCTTGGCCAATGAGATTTGCGAGATTCTTCAAACCGAGGTGGGTGAGAGTGTGGGGTTGCGCTACAGTTTATGACCGCAGTGCTTTTGTGACTGTTCTGACATCAGTCATATGCTCAATCATGTCTCCCTGCAGGCAACCGACCTCTGCACTGCAAACACACACACGCACACGCACACGCACACACGCACACACACACACACACACACACACACACACACACACAAATCACAGAGCCAGTATAAACAGAAGCTGCGACTTTGAGGAGGCATGTCTGCATGCAGGTTTGCAAAATAAAGAAGAAGCAATAGAGGCACTCCATTTGGCATTTGACAAATTTTCATGCTTTTGACGCATTTAGGTTAAGGAAAAGATGGTGGGTGGGCTTATAAAAGGTACGTTTCCATGACACCAAGGACAATAACGGGACAGTTGGGTTTAGGAAAAGAACAAGAAAGTTGGGTTAAGGTAAAGAATAACGGGACAGTTGGGTTTAGGAAAAGAACAAGAAAGTTGGGTTAAGGTGAAGAAGAACGGGACAGTTGGGTTTAGGAAGAGAAGAACGGGACAGTTGGATTTAGGAAACATGACACACGGGACAAGAACCCTGGTCTCCAGGGTGAAAGTCCGGTGTTGTGTGACCCACCATTTCCCTACGCGGATTTTCAGGCTCTCATACTACTTGCTACCGTTGTCGCTCTAAACGTCATCTTCAAGCGCCGTGTAGCTGCTGTTCTCCCCGCTACGTTGTAACCATCAGAGGTGGGTAGAGTAGCCAAAAATTGTACTCAAGTAAAAGTACTGTTACTTTAGAATAATATAACTCAAGTAAAAGTAAAAAATTATCATCCAAATAATTACTTGAGTAAGAGTTAAAAAAAAGTGCTTGGTGAAAAGTACACAAGCAATCAATCAGACAGACAAAAATAAAAAATAATCATCCTTGGGCAAATTATAGTCATCCAATCAATAAATTAATTAAAATTAATTAAGTAATCACAAAATAGCTTAAACAAAGAAAATCAAATTATACAGTATATATATCCATCCATGGTAGGAAAATAGGAAATGTTTAAAACACACTCACCTATAGGATTATTAGGAACACCTGTTCAATTTCTCATTAATGCAATTATCTAATCAACCAGAGATGGCAAAAGTACTCAATTTCCATTTTTAAGTGGAAGTACAGATACTTGTGTTAAAAAATACTCCGGTAAAAGTGGAAGTACTGATTAAAC
>NC_045755.1:884815-891322 GCF_008692095.1 Etheostoma spectabile
GGGATAGTACGATAAAATCTTACTGCAATTAATAAACGTAACACAAGTACAGACTTGAAAAATTTACTTAAAGTATAAAGTAGTAAAGTAGCCTTGCGAATGACAACCATTTTTTATGCAAAGTACCTGGACCAGACACATGTACTAGAGACACGCTGAGGACTCAGTGGACATGGAGGACACGTCTATATGGCAATGGCTACATTTAAATGGATGTTGCCAACAGCCTAAAAATCACATATGTGGTTATTATGACAGAAACTGTGACTCGGGTTAATAGATTTTGACTTATTGCAAGATATGAATTCAGTTGTGATTCTGTGAGAATTCACAGATCCAGTTTTTATTTTAATCTTTCCCCTAACATTTAAATGAATTTACATTTTGTATGTGCTCAAATATGACTTCTGGAAATAAATTAGAGGATTAAAATGAATGAAAAACAGAACTTAATGTTCCCAGCAAATTGGCCAGGAGTCCTCTGTGCTACTAGCTCAAACATCTCTCTCAGATAAGGTGAGGATGATGGGAATATGTTGCTGTTTTCTTCATTTTCAATCATGTCGCCCTCCATACTCTAGGCTATGTGTTAACGTTAGCGCCATCCCTACTACTAGTGCTACGTTAGCGCCATCAAGCCTCAATGATTTGCTGTGAAGAATGCAGAAAGCAGAATCTGTTGAGTTGTCTTAGTCGTGCGTCAAATCAAACGTGCAGTAGATGTATTCCCATCCATTTAGATTGTTTATGGATTGATGACGTAAACAATAATAAGGATAACTCCAGTGAAATGATGTGAAAGTTGAGGACTAGACTAGGACTGGATTAAAGATGATTCTGGTTCCAACTTCACCCAGGTGTGTCTGTTAAAACACGGACGGAGACAACTTCTCTCTAGATAAGTTTCCATCCACTGTCAACTGAATTACAGTATCTGAAGTTGTCAAAAAGTTTATTCATGCGAATAAAGCGGTGTGAGTGATGATGCTTCAGTAAGACCAACGTGCCACCTATAACAGGTGAAGAAACAACCAAAAACAAGCTAATTACTTTAATTGTGAAGAACTAAAGACCAATAACAGGCTTAAGTGAACTGACAACATGAGTTATACGACTTCAGTTACAAAGACGCAACACACAATCTCAGCTGATTATCCTCCGGACAGCTCTCCTTTTCTTTCTTCACTTTTTCTCCGTGTGGCGCGCGCACCCGCTCACGGGTGTGGGAGCGTGTCCGCTATTGTCCGACATGACAACCTCTTGTACAAAACTAAGTAACGAGTAATTTTGTAAAATGTGGAGTAGAAAGACTACCGATATTGTGTTAAAATGTAAGGAGTAGAAGTAAAAAGTCGCCACAAAAATATGGGAAAGTAAAGTAAAAATATCAGAAAAATCTACTTGAGTACAGTAACGAAGTATTTGTACTTCGTTACTTCCCATCTCTGTAATCAACCAACACATGGCAGTTGCTTCAATGCATTTAGGGGTGGGGACCCTGGTCAAGACGATCTCCTGAACTCCCAAACTGAAGTCAGAATGGGAAAGAAGGTGATTTAAGCAATTTAGAGCGGGGCATGGTTGTTGGTGCCAGACGGGCCGGTCTGAGGATTTCACAATCTGTCAGTTACTGGGATTTCATGCACAACCATTTCTAGGGTTTACAAAGAATGGTGTGAAAAGGGAAAAAATCCCCGTATGGGCAGTCCTGCGTGCAATAAAAGCGTTGATGTAGAGTCAGAGGAGAAGGGGCCGAGCTGATTCACGCTGATAGAAGAGCAACTTTGATTGAAATAACCACTCGTTACAAAACCGAGGTATGCAGCAAAGCATTTGTGAAGCCACAACACGCACAACCTTGAGGCGGATGGGCTACAACAGCAGAAGACACCGGGTACCACTCATCTCCACTACAAATGGAAACAGAGGCTACAATTTGCAAGAGCTCACCAAAGGACAGTTGAAGACTGGAAAAATGTTGCGGTTGATGTCTCGATTTCTGTTGCGACATTCCGATGGTAGAGTCAGAATCTGGCGTAACCAGAATGAGAAAATGGATCCATCATGCCTTGTTACCACTGTGCAGGCTGGTGGTGGTGGTGTAATGGTGTGGGGGATGTTTTCTTGGCACACTTTAGGCCTTAGTGCCAATTGGATCGTTATAAACGCCCCGGCCTACTGAGCATTGGTCTGACCATGTCCACTCCCTTATGGCCACCATGTACCATCCTCTGATGGCTACCCAGCAGGATAATGCACCATGTCAAAAATCTCGAATCATTTATAATTGGTTTCTTGAACATGAAAATGAGTTCACTGTACTACAATGGCCCCCACAGTCACCAGATCAACCCACTAGAGAGGCTATCAATTGGCGGGCCACGGGCCACATGCGGCCGGACGAGCAACGGCCGAGTGCCAGCCGTGGTTCAGCCAGGTGGTCCGCAAACTAGCAACAGTAACAATGCAGAGCGTGCTGTGCAAAGTAATGAGTGCGTTGCAGTACTTAAAGATTACAATTGTGGAGGCACGCGTTGAGAAAACACCAGACTTTCCGCACCAATTTCCTGAGGGATCTCAGAGAGGGCTGCAAAAGTCCAGAGTTTATTTATTTACAACCGGAGCAGTACACCATGGCCGGTCACACAGTCCAGAGAGCTACCGCGGCATCGCTTGTGTTTTGTGGATATTGGCAAAAAGAAAAGGCCATTCAAAGACTCTGAAGCTTAAGGACTGTATGCTGGCCGTCGTGGGATGAGGTGATAAATGACGATACAGTTAAACTAGCGTGGCATCTGCTATAAAAAGTACCCCTGTTGGTTACTTTCAACACGTAGAGTTGAAATTCTTGCTGCAGATGTGTATGAACGCTTTTAGGAGACTTGAAGAAAGCTGAGAACTAGTCCATAGCAGTGGATGAGTCCACAGCAAAACTGATACTGCTCAGTTGTGCATGTATGTCCGCTATTTTGACGGCAAATGCTTCCAAGAGGAGCTACTCGGCCTACTGCCGTTAGAAGGACACATAACTGGCGATATAGTCTTGGGAAAGTTTCCACTTTTTTTAAGACAGTGGTCTGGACTGAAGCGTGTTTGGATGCTTGTAACAGACGGGGCTCCCTCCATGACAGGGGAAGTGGTGGTTTAGCAGCCGTTGGTCCGCTGTGCAACTCGTTGATCTCCTTACACTGTATTGTGCATAAGGCGGTGTTATGCGCAGAACCAGCGGAGCTCTCAAAACGACAATGGACAGGTGATGGCTCACAATAATTTTATTCTCCACCATCGAGCCTCCAACGCTGTTATCTGCATGCTGCTGTCAGAAATATCTGCTGAAATGACGGCCAGCTAACCTTTTTGGTTTAAAAATCGGCCCAACTGAATTTGTATTGAATAGCCTGCACTAGAGCATCTTTGGGAGTGTGGGGAACGGGAGCTTCGTGCCTGGATGTGCATCCCACAAATCTCCATCACTGCAAGATGCTATCCTATCAATATGGGCCAACATTTCTAAAGAATGCTTTCAGCACCTTGTTGAATCAATGCCACGAGAATTAAGGCAGTATGAAGGCGAAAGGGGTCAAACACAGTATTAGTATGTTGTTCCTAATAAACCTTTAGGTGAGTGATATGTATCCTAAAAGACAAACATTCTCTATCACAGCAAAGGAAAATCTTTGAATGCTGAAATGCCGTTTGTTTTGGTAGACACAGAAGACGGCACATGTAGCTGCTGTGTTACACTTTTGCTAAAAGGGCAACCATGCTTCAATAACAAGCTCAGAGTCAGAGTGAAACAGGTTGGAAATCCCACTAGTCATTAGTATGTCCAGTATTTCAATCAGCCTGTGAATATAGTTTATATGTAACCATATAACGTATTCTGTGGTCATGGAGGAGCTTCTGAAGTCTGAGAAAATAAACCTGATGATTCATTAGGCTTGGCTTGGATTTGCAGATTAAAAATTCATACCTGCTTTTGGGAACACAGGAGTTTTAAAACATGGACGTGTACCAGGCAGAGAGAGTTTAATGAAAGCTAATGCTAATTACAATCTGTAGGCAGCAAGATCTGGTAAGCGAAACTTCTGGTTTCAGTTTTAGTCAAAAGTAGTATTGACCCATCATGTTTGCTTTGGAAGCATGCAGGTGTAAGAGCAAAAGATGCAGAATGCATTTGCCGAATGCAATCTCCGAACAAATCAGCTATCAGCAAGCTTTGCGTTTTTTTAATCTGCTTCAAATGCCGATATCTTGTTTATAGGATTTGCCTAAATGTCGATACCTAAAACCTACAACACAGTGTTGACTCGGATGAAACAATGAGAGCGCACGGGGAGAGGAAGTCCTATTGTATCTGCTGGAACCCCAGAAATGGAGTGAAGGCAAGAGCAAAGTTAGCAACTAAGATAAAGGCTTACTCTGAGAAGGACAGGAAAATGTATATGTTATATCATATTTGGGCATTTTCAGCCTTTATTCTGACAGACTGCTGAAGATAGAAGGGACAGAGAGGGGGAATGGCATGAAGCAAAGGGCCACAGGTCGAAGTTGAAAATAGGCCCGCTGCAGCGAGGAGTAAACTTCTATATATGGGCACCGCTCTACCAACGAGCTATCTGGACAACCAAATCCACAATTTTAAATTACAGTTAGCAGTAGCCTTCAAGCAGTTACCATTCTTGGCATCCACCAACCCATATAAAGGTTATATGTCACTACATACACATTCCCTGTGTCCAAAAATGGCGTGCGACATTTTTAAATTTTAATTAATTTTAATCTGTTTATTGATCCCCAATGGGGAAATTACAATTCACACTCGTGTCCACACTTTTGTTAGTTATCACACACACAGTCCTGAACTACACTCACACAGGCTCGGTTCTGTACATGCACTAATGGAGAGATGTAGAGGAGTGGGTGCCAGCCGAAATAGCGCCCGAGCGGGGGGGTAAGGTGCCTTGCTAGAGCACCTGCAGTGCCCAGGAGGAAGGGGCTCTCCAGCCACCATCCACACTCCGGACTTTGTTGTGGTCATACGGGGACTTGAACCGGACCCTCGGTTCCCAACCAACTTCCTACGGACTGAGTTACTGCCACCCCAATTGCATGGTCCCCTTGGCTTGTTAAGCTGGAAGTCAGTAACTCTTCAGCTGACTGTGGAAAGAAAAAGTGCAATTCTCATATAATTCAAGTTCACCTGACAGCCACCTTCACCTTTTCTCTGTGTACACTCTGATGTTATTGAAAACTTTGACCAGATGCTAGCAAGGCAGCAGACTGGTGAGTTGATCTCCTTATCATAGTCATGAGATGGCCACAGACATGGTCCTGCTTGCTGAGCTTGTTTCTCCAATCTTCTTTGTGTATACTGATGAATTTGACAACTTGACCAGACTGGCAGAGTCAGCGACTGCTGAGTTGATTTTCTATCCTGATGGCAGGGGCAATTCTAGGATCAGACTTTAGGGGGCTCAGCCCCTAAGGAGAATGTGACATGGCTACAGCGCTTTGTAAAAACAACAACACACAACTGACACTAATAATGACCAATTTACACAGTGTCTAATATTCAGCAATTTTAGTGCTTACGTTTCAATTGGGTGATAATCTGCACCATAAAAGGACCAACTTCTTTCCTGGGGACTACCAAGGTTAAACTTCCCCATCTCCGATTCCATTGACAGAATAGATAGAGACTCAGACAAAGGTGGGAGTCTGGAAATAATCTTGATGGCCAACCAACATTTCTGTAACCCTTCCTTGACGGGCTACAGGTGCATAGCATCGCCAAAAGCGATACAGCTATCTAGTAGGGAACTAGCACTGTTGGGTCCTGTGAAATTATGCAGTGTGGTCTGATCTACTCTATTTGTAAGATACAATTTAGGGGGCTTGAGCCCCCAGAAAAAAGGTCCGAAATCGCCAATGCTGAGTGTGACAGGTCATGAGATAGCTAGCTGAGCTCATCTTTTTCACTTTAGATAGATATATAGATGATGATATTATTGATGCCAAAACATGGGAATTACAGTGTTACAGCAGCACACAAAATATGGCAATGGCTACATTTTAAATGGATGTCTGCCAACAGGCCTAAAACATCACATATGTGGTTATTATGACAGAAACTGTGACTCTGGGTTAATAAGATTTTGACTTATTAGCAAGATATGAATTCAGTTGTGATTCTGTAATAATAAGGATAACTCCAGTGAAATGATGTGAAAGTTGAGGACTAGACTAGGACTGGATTAAAGATGATTCTGGTTTCCAACTTCACCCCAGGTGTGTCTGTTAAAACACGGACGGAGACAACTTCTCTCTAGCTAAGTTTCTATCCACTTGTCAACTGAATTACAGTATCTGAAGTTCGGTCAAAAAGTTTATTCATGCGAATAAAGCTGGTGAAAGTGATGATGCTTCAGTAAGACCAACGTGCCACCTAGTTAACAGGTGAAGAACACACCAAAACCACAAGCTAACTTACTTTAATTGTGAAGA